>NW_026695394.1:0-155812 GCF_029851405.1 Lichtheimia ornata
GTATTCTTCGTGACCAGGACTCCCACTTGTTTATGGGACATGGTTACGCAACATTAAACGTTTCAGCCTCACTCGATTTCCTCCCACTCACACACACGATTGCTTGGCCCAACTCCGCCGACTTCTTTTATGCAACATGGGCTGAAATGCCATTACATTGTCTACACTGTCATCGTTCCGGTCACTCTATTTCATCATGTCCTAGTCATCCAAGTCGCAATCGTCTTTGCTGGTCATGTGGTCAACCAGGCCATCGTGCAGCAAAATGTTCTTATCATCGCACCCCAACGCCAACCAACAACAAAGAACCACACGTGCCACCATCGCCTCCATCGCCCACACTTTCTTCTGCCCACAGCCACGACTCTGATGTTTCAATGCGTTCTGATGACCTTTCCAATCGTGAAGCTCACAACGACCAGCTTATTGTCGACTTTATCCCACCTCAGCCCAATACTGACCCCAACGCCAAACCTATCACTGGTCGCCAACGCAGACTACTTAACCGCCTGTTCCCTATTTCCGACGAAGCAAGAACCATTACTGAAACACTGACCAGCGCATCTTATGACAGACTTTATGCTACACTTCGCAACAAGGGGAAAGCGTTCCCCTTTTCGTTCTCTTTTGCATCGGAAAGTGTCTCTTCTTCGAGTCACAATGATCCGGTTTGATCTATTTCTCTTCTCAGTTAGTCTTCTTTACTTTCACGTTGCTGTATCATCTTTGGGGTATCACTCCTCGACATACTCCCAATAAAAATCGAGGCAAATCAAGCCTCCCTATAACGAAGAGGTCGACCCCCAGATCCAGTTTGGCTGGTGGCGACAATGCGAAATCTGGGATTGGCAAGCTTGATCGTGAAACTGGCACCCAAGGTGCTGTTGGCCAAGCCGAGCACACTGCTCTAATAAAAACCCCACGTTTCATTGTAAAGTTTGGAGATACAGGCACCTTTATGTTTGTAAGCATGATGCTATATGGGAAGTGGTCTTCGTTCAATGTCAAGTCGCTGGACCCTGGCAGAGCAAAAGATGCAGAGGGACCTCTTTGTGTAACTCAGCTACTTTGCATGACTGGAAGGATGGAAGGATGATACTATATACTGTTGACAAAAGCCCGTACATTGCGAGCTAACAGCCACTTCCATCCAATCCCAACTTTTGTCTAATCCATTACAATTGAACGATGCTCCTGCTCCAGACATTCATTTCCATGATCGGATTATCTTGATCCGAGCTGATTTGATCAGGCTACGGTCAAAGAGGGGTTACATCAATGCGTACATGAAGCATGCACGATCTAGCTCAACTGATGTAATGTTGTTTGACCGTAACTCAACCAAATCAACTCGAATCAAGATAATCCGATCATGGAAATGAATGTCTGGAGCAGGAGCATCCCTCCCATCCACTGGATTTGCCAACAGTGCTGATTGAGAGGAAATGGCTGTTAGCTGGCAATATATGGACTATTGTGGATGACCATAAAGTATAATCCATCAATCCTTCCAGTCATACAAGGTAGCTGGGATACACAAAGACGTCCCTCTGCATCTTTTGCTCTGCCAAGGTCTAGCTAATTGTCATTGAACAAAGACCACCTTTCATATAGTATCAAGCTTGCAGCATATGTAACACATAAAGGTGCCCGTATCTCTAAACTTTACAATGAAACGCGGGGTCTTTAAGGGAACAGAGTTGCTCGGCGGGGTCAAAGCGATCTTGTGTCAAAGTATGAAGTTCATCGTGGCCATTCCCAGATTTGGCCATTGTCGCCACCAGCCAAAGTGGATCGAGGGGTCGACCTCTTGAAATTTTTCTTGACGACGACCAATTTATTTTTTGGCTGGTGGCGACATTGGGTGAATCTGGGAATGGCCACGATGAACTTCATACTTTGACACAAGATCGCTTTGATCCCGTCGAGCAACTCTGTTCTATTAAAGACCCCACGTTTCATTGTAAAGTTCAGAGATACAGACACCTTTATGTTTTACATATGCTGTAAGCGTGATGCTATATGAGAAGTGCGTCTTTGTTCATTGTCGATAGCCTCACTCATATGAGTCAAAATGCAGAAGGATTTGTTTGTGTAACTCAAAACCAAGAGGACGGGATCTGAAGGGCCAATGCTATTGGTGGGAAGATGCATGATGAAGTAGCTCCATCCTCTATAGTAAGTCCCGCCCATGATAGCCATGTGAAATGGGTCGTTCTTTTATAAGGTTGCGTAAGATAGCTTCGGTGAAACTTGTCATAGGTATGCATGTGCCACATTGTATCACAGCTCACTCTTCTTGAACATAATGAAAGAAACTCACAATGAACCAAGCTTATACAACAAACACTATGCTGGGCACCTTCACTCTGAATTTACTGTCTTTGCGATGCAGTGTTGAGAATTACTACTGCCTTTCGTCTATCATCATGTGTACTAGGAAGCTTAAACGACTGTATACTGTCACAAAAGAACAAAAGCGTCTCGATCCATACGATGACATGTAAATGATGATCCGATCTCTCTTTCCTAAATTCAACTAGTTCCTATTCCCCTGTCAATCCAGAAATCAACCAAGTGATCCATATCTCGCTCATATGAGCTGCTAGCACAATACCCTTGTAACATTATGTTGAATCCAATTTGCATTTAATAATGAAGATGTCGCAGACTAAAACATGGTAGTGTGGATGATTATCAAATAAGGGTGATAAAGAACATTGCTAATTGGATAAGCTACGGGTGAATCACATCAACAGGGATAATCGTGCTATTGTATCCTTGGTTACTGCCGTCGTAGCCATACTTCATCGATGATTGCAAAATAGTTGCTGCATACATCGAATCGAGTATCCCAATCTCAATCCATGGTGATCAACCAACATCCTTCGTCAAAGAGAAAAGTCCACTCGACAATCCCATCCAATCCATCATCACCATCCTCAGCCGTATCCACGTGATCGTTCCTGCTGACAGCGCGACAAGTAACCAAAGCAACATTCCAAACTTTCCATCACTGCACTTGAACGCTTCCATCCATCCATCATAACCATTGCAAGTCCAATAAGAAAGAGCCTTCCTTTTCCATCCGGCTATCGATCTATCTCATTCTTGTTGATTTTCATCACTGCTCATCCAGGCGAAGATTGCTTGTGTTGCGGTGTACTTGATAGTTGATATGGGTCATCCATAGGAATGCGTATGTCTGAAAGCAAGTTGGTGCACGTAAATAAAGCTGCTTCTATACAATGGCTGTCTGCTGTCCTCGCAAAAAAAGGCTGTAAGGCAAGGTGCTGCAAGTAAATGGCACTGTTTGGGACGATGGCGTAGAGATCTTGTGATAGCAACTGCTGGAATGAATGCTATTACGCTTGATCGTGGCAAAGGAGTGTGCAAAGGGGTGTGTTGTAATCAAGGAAGGCACGTGTTGTAGTAGAGTGACGAGAAGGTTGTGTACAGGCACTAGGCTTGCCATCCAGTCGAAAGCAATCGGATCAAGACAATCGTAGGGTTGACATGATGGGTTGAAGCAGGACAATCGTTCGCAGGTGGTAGTTGTGCTTGAATGGGCCAACAATAGAGAATGGGAAGGAGAGCTGGGAGTGGAAGAAGAGGAAATTAAAGTGAGCTGAACTTGCCTTGAATGCTAATCCTTTGTTTGAGCGTTGCTCAATCAAATCTTCTCGGATCAAGAAAGTTAAATCATGGGCATGTTGGGCTGGCGCAGCAGAATCGTTCACATACATTGGGTTGGGTAAAAAAAGCGAATGGGAGGAATTGGCTATTAGCCGGCAGTTTACAAATAACTTACCAATTTAATTCTTCTGATGCTTGGATGATGTTTTGTGTTTGAGCGTAACTCGGTCAAAACCTCTCGGATTAAGAAAGTTGAAGGATGGAGATGATGGGCTGTAGCAGGAGAATCGTTCGTATGCATTGGATTGGACAACAAAGGTGAATGGGAGGAATGGGCTAGTAGTCGGCAGTTTACAAATAGCTTACCAATTTGATCCTTCTGATATTGGATGATGTTTTGTGTTTGAGCGTTTTTCAATCAAATCCCCTTGGATCAAGAAAGTTGAAGGATGGAAGTGTTGGGCTAGAGCAAGAGCATCGTTTACATGCAAAGGTATTGTGCAACGATGGAGAATGGGAGGAGTGGGCTGTCAGCTGGCAATTTATGAATTGAAAATCAAAGTCTGCACATCTATCATGCATTGAACTCAAGGTCTGACCTTTCGGCTTTCTACACAACATACCCTTCTGCGTCTTTGGATCTATTAAGGTTGAGGTGCTTGACAATGAACAAAGACCAGCACTTTTTATGATAGCGTGACGTAACGCAGCAGCAGCCGAATGTAGTTCCTTGTGCTATCTAATTGTGATACGCCATATTATATACCGGAACCTGCCAGCTCATTGACTATCCCCCCCTAAAACTCTTTCCTCAATCACAAGAGCTTCATTCAACCCACGCTTGTTCGCAAAGGAGGTCTACTTGCTGGTGGGAATGATCATAAGAAAACTCGGTGCTTGCTCCTACATAGTAATGCTTCTTTGTGACATGCATGTATGTTTGTCGCACAAAACAAAAGAACACAGCAAAACAAGGGCGACGCATCATCTCTATTTCTGTCACCCTTTTCTTTTCCAAAATGACACGCGACACTGACGAATCCGACGACCCATCCCAAGTACATAATACGAGAGTACATGGGTGGTGATATTGACACGCTTTATTATTAGATCAGCATAAACTTAGAGGATGACGAGGGCTACCACCTTAAACAGTTTTTCGAAAAGGGGCTCGATGCACTCTTAACGGACCCACACTTTTTGTTGCTGTATGTGCCAGAGGATGGAGCCAACAGGATGCAAATTATAAGACCTGCCACCAATTTACTCCATCGAAAACGCATGATCAAAAGGGTTAATGAAACAAAAAAGGGCATCCCATCCTTTTATTACGCTCTATCGCACCTCTGGGGGGTCTCCAAAGACAACCGGTACCACTGGAATGATATCAGCGAATATGT
This sequence comes from Lichtheimia ornata, assembly GCF_029851405.1. Lineage (NCBI taxonomy): Eukaryota > Fungi > Mucoromycota > Mucoromycetes > Mucorales > Lichtheimiaceae > Lichtheimia > Lichtheimia ornata. Next base: position 5,037 of record NW_026695394.1, read on the forward strand.
GGAAGATGAAGATGGACAACCTGTCAAACCTGTTTCCATGAGACCAGAGAAACGAGATGCATTGTTAATGCTACTCAAGGATCATCCTGATAGTTATTGGTGGATTGACGTCTTGTGTGCACGTACTGATACACCGCTCGATATCATGGGTGATATCTATGCTTGTTGCCTTGAGTGTATTGCCATGGTCGACTGTGAGCCTAATGTGATACCACAACTACATACCATGAAGGGCGAGGAAAAAGAGGATTTCAATGACGTGTTCGATGATATCGTGAATATAAGTCAAGATTCATATCTTCAAGGCAAGCAAGCCTATAAAGATTACCCCCAACTGATGGATTGCGTGCCTACATTTATGGAAAGTGAATGGTGGCAACGTGTTTGGACTTGGCAAGAAATGGCTCTACCTGCCGGAGATGTGCATTTTATGTCAGAAGTAGACACCCAGCGACTTGAAAAGAATACGATCACTCTGGAGGACCTAATTAACAGTTGTATACATGCTTTACGCATTAATTTCTATTTTTGCATGGAAAACAATAGGTTTGGTAGGTAGTAATGCCATATTGGTATATTATTGAGGCACACTACTAATCTAGTTACAGCATTAGACGCTATGAAAAAAGAACCGGAAGCCTTTGGCTGGGGATGTGTACCTCTCAAGCATCCCATGGGTACACCGGCCCAATTTGGAGGTAGGAGTACGCAATACTTGGAACATGATCAACGAATACTGTACCACTAAATTTTCAAGCAGGACTAATGTATTGGCTCGCTAACGTAAACCAAGCCAGAGCCTTCAACGAACGTCGACTCAAAAAGAAAAAGAGCGCACAGGAACTTCTCGACCTGTTTGGTGCATTGGGTGGTTCCACTCGACGATGCATGGATCCAGTGGACTATGTCTATGGTGTGCTTGGCATGTTCCAATTCAAAATTCCAAGGACACTTGAGTCGGATCAAGTTTGGCGGTATTTTTTGTCTGAGATGAATAATTACATTGAAGATATCAAGAACGAAGAGGTCATGCTTAACCCTCACTATGGAACGATGGCAAGAATAACTGGAGTCAGTGATAGTGCATACGAGGTCGATTTGCTGGAAGCTGAAAATATGGCTGATGTATACAGAGATTTACTAGCAACGCAGGAATTTCTCTCGAGTGACGAAGAATAAATCAATCATGGATCACTGTCAGAGACAAGAAGATCTTTTGTGTTATTGATCATCATGGATTGCAAACAAATAAAGGGAGGTTGTGAAGCTCTTCTATAGCTACTAAGAGAACAAGATACGGAAGGTGTGGATAGCAGCTACAGCTACGGCTTTGGAGAGAAAGGCTGATTGCTGAAAAGGTATCAGCAATGGGCCCGCTATATGGCTTGCATAACACAGGCGCACATCGTCGCTTGTTGATGTTGAAATCATGCAGGAAAGCTAGCTTTGAGATGGAGCTGGCACCAGGGTCCGCAAAGTAAAAGTGGTTATAAGTCGCCAAATTTGGTACGGTGTTACAGCTCTACTCCTCTTCCTTCTTCAAGCATGTTCCTTTTTCGCCGAATCGTTGCATGTACAGCACCGCATCGTCCATTTTCGACCAAGACAACACATGCCAATTCAGCCAAGCTCGATCGATTGCATGAACTTGCGACAACAGTCAATGAGACGAGCAGCAATATAGAAAAAGCTCTCCGAGTCAAACGCTTTATGCCTTGCTGTCATTCCATCATGAAGCGCATATACGATCCCCATTCACGGTTCCATATATCTTCACGGACTGTATTGGCGTATATTGAACGACAAGGTGCAAAGAAAAACACACCAGCAGCAACAGCACCTACAACACTTGAAGCGTTACTGGATGCGTTAGCGTCACGGCAACTGACAGGCAATGCAGCACTTGAAGCAGCGGCCTCTTTTTACCTATCTTATTGTCATACGGCTTCCCAGCAGCAAATCTTTTGTCGTATCCTTGATCGTAATCTCAAGATGGGCGTATCCACAAAAACAATCCAACAGATCCTTCGTCGAGATGATGATCAATTTCGATTCCCGAGCGTTGCCTTGGCACACCTTCATCCTTTATCACAACATCCATTGGACAATGGCGAATGGTACGCATCACGTAAACTGGATGGTGTGCGATGTATTGCTTTTGTCAATCATGATGATATTCGTTTCTATTCACGCACCGGTCGACGCTTTGAGACATTGCAAAAAGTGGAAGAAGCCATTCGTAGACGACAAAAGAAGAAGGAGGGTGGTGATGGATCATTTGTATTGGATGGCGAGATATGCGTTTATGACGAGCACATGGAGGATTTTATCAGCGTCATGAAGCAAATCAGGACCAAGCAACCCATGGATCATCCCGTCTATGAAGTATTTGATTTGGTGGATACACAAGGATTCATGAAAGGCGTTGATCCCACCCCATTTACAGAACGACAGCAGTATCTGAAATCATGGATTGGTCATTCACAACCGCATTTGAGGATGGTGCCCCAAACAAGAATCACATCAAAGAAAATGTTGAAGGAAATGAAGGACAAGGCAGCCCGCCATGGATGGGAAGGATTGGTTTTACGTCGAGATACAGGGTATCAGGGGAAACGAAGGTAAGGAAAAAAAAAACAATCATGCATGCATTGCTGTGTGGAATTAAATCATCCTTTTGTGTTACAAGTCGCGACATGATCAAGATTAAGAAATGGAAGGACCAAGAATTCATTGTCAAATCGATCGAAACGGGACGAATGAGGATGCCAGATACAGGTGAAGATAAGGAGGTCATGACAAGTGTTGTCATTGAACACAAAGGTAATAATGCTCAATCCCCCACATGATGTATCCATGGTTACTCATCCTACCTTTTTTTCAGGTACAACGGTGAGTGTTGGATCGGGGTTCACTCTTCAGCAGCGTATGCGCTTTTTGCAAAATCCGGATCTTATCATTGGGAAACCCATCACGGTGCAATACTTTGCTGAATCTCCTGGTGAAAACGGGCAGGCTTCTCTTCGATTCCCTACCGTGAAGATGGTTTATGAAGAAGGTGTACGAGATGTCTAATTGTATTCTATCAACATCCCCCCACCATATGGCTTTGATTGCTACTAATATCCACAACCATGATAGTCCCCGTATTCCCTGATGTGCATACATAAAAGCTGAGGAAGATGAATGAGCATCCAATACGGTAAAAATGACTTGGTTAAGTGAAGCGTCATAAAAGGTGTATGTATAAAACAAGTGATCGCTCCCTTGAATCGACCTTTATTTGCTGGCAATAAATGGATACGTACATCAGTTATACCAACACGACCAAGCCAAGTCAATGATCCAATACGAGTCATTTTATGAAGAGGATGGCATGTTTTATATGGGATTAGTGGTGTCTTTATGAGCTGTTGAGATCCCTAGGTTGTATGCGAGTATTATCTCACATTAGCGATGCATATACATATGCCAAAGAGGTGGGGAAAGTTACTTTATTTGTATAAAGTGGTACAAGTATTGTTTACTCTTTCTTTCGGTGTGTTTCGTAATGAACCATTGGCATGGAGCCACCGCATCAGACACAATGGTATCGGACTTTTCAAGTGGACCTTGTTTTCCAACACCACATGAAAGTTTTGAGATAACGCCTCTCCCTTTTTCCCTTCCTTTCCTCTCTCTCTCTCTCTCTCCCGTTTTCTGCATGTCCGCCATTCAGTTCAGCATTGACAGGCCATTTGGTGTCTACTTGTGGGATTACTTTGACCAACTCTACACTGCCGTTGTTGGCAAGTCGGCTACGGACTTTGCTTTTGTAGAAGGAGAGACGCCCCTGTCCACCGTCCCAGAAGGTAAGAAGCAATGGCCAACATGGAGGACCACCACCACCACGATGAAGGGTATTAAAGACACACTTCTCTAGTTGCCATTGGATGTGTTACCTATTTGTTGGTTATCTTTGGCGGACAATACATGCTCCGTGAATCTGGCCCAAGCAACCCCAAGTTTATCTTTCGCCTTCACAACTTTTTGTTGACGATTGTATCCCTCGCTCTCTTGTTGTTGTTGGTTGAACAATTGGTCCCTCAATTGGCGCGTCATGGTCTTTACTATACCATTTGTTCGGCAGAAGCATGGACCGAGAAGCACGAATTGCTGTACTACCTCAATTATCTTGTGAAATGGTGGGAGTTGGCAGACACCGTGTTCCTTGTGCTTAAGAAAAAGAAGCTTGGTAAGTGAGGATGTGTATAAATATCATGCGCGTATGAATGGATTGGCTGATTGGAGAGGAAATCATGTTAGAATTCTTGCACTATTTCCATCACAGTATGACCATGGTCCTTTGCTACACTCAATTGGTTGGCAGAACCACTGTTGTAAGTAGGAGGATGATTGGGGAAAAAAAAGGATTCATTCAAAGCTGACAATTGCAAATGATAGTCTTGGGTGCCTATTACGCTTAACCTTACTGTGCACGTTCTCATGTACTATTACTACTTCCGTACCGCATCGGGTGCCAAGATTTGGTGGAAGCGTTACTTGACGACCATGCAGATTATCCAGTTTGTGATTGATTTGGTTGTCATTTACAGCTGCACATACACCTTTTATGCCAGCAAGTATGCTCCTCATTTGCCCAACTTTGGTTCTTGTGCTGGAGGTGAAGGTGCTGCATGGTTTGGTTGTGCCCTTCTTTCTTCCTATTTGTTATTGTTTATCAACTTTTATCGCATGACTTACAAGGCTGGTAAAAACAAGAGCAAGGCTGCTGCCGCTGCTACTGCTGCTTCCACCACGGTCAAGAAGAGCAAGAAAATCTAGACCCCACCTATCACGACTACTACTACATCCCTTATCCCCACACACACACACATCAGCATCTTTTCTGATTCCATTGTATAGAAAAAGGAGAATAGAGATTTATTTAGAAGAAGAATACAATTGCTTTTCGCGAATGTAATTAGCTACATCGGGATCTACGATGGTATCCAAGTCGTTGCTATGAGCTTGTTGTCGTGCAAGTGTACTTGATAATTGAGCAATGGCAGGATCCGATAATACGACACGCGTCATTTTATTCTTGTAGACACACGATTGCCAAAAGGATTCTATATCACCATAACCTGGACGATCCGCACAGACCAGCTGGGCGTGCTTGAAAAAGGGAGCCAACGCATCATTGAGCGGTGTAGGTAAATAATATTTGGCATCAAGGAATCGTATCACGGTATCATAGCCCAACACAAAGTACGGTGTGCAATCAGGCCACTGGTGTGCCAACGTCGTTGCCTTGTCGACAAATTTGCCATGCGGTGTCACTGCTACGGCCGTTGCAAGGTGTTCACTGTCGACAAGCTTACGCGCTATCATGGTCATCATCGCCAGCCTTTCTTCTGTAGACGCACCAGTAGCATTCAACTTATCCACGTTACGCGTCGTATATAACAACAAACAACTGTCAAAGTATCCTGGGCCGAAATGCGATACGGTGGTATGCACAAGCGCCTGATGGGCTCGTGTAGGTGGGTTGAATGACGAGTCAAGTACAAGCATACGTTGTCGTTGTTGTTGACCTTGCCATCCTTCAGAAGCAAATGTCACTTGCAAATCGCCATTGCCGTGCAGCGTGGAGGATGCCATGGTGCTGCTGTTGCTGTTGTCCTTAGAAAAAAGATAGCGTCGCCAAAGCCAAGACACACGAAATGAAAACATGACATCATACTAGTATCTCCATGTGATTTTTTTATACATAGCACTGACAACATTGACACGGCAGCTTTTTAAATGCTAAAACAACATAATATTAATGAAATGGTGTCCGAACAAGTGTTCTATTCTGGGGACAAGGTTGAGTGTGTGAGTGTTGTTGGGATATGTGTGGGTAGTGTGAGAGAGATGGGGGAAGAAAAGAGTTAAAAGTGTGAAAACTATATATGAATGTCAATATGGAATCGTCAACGATGTGGTGGATTGTTGTTGCGAGTGCTGTGAGTGTGTGTGAATGTGTGTGTGTGTGTGTGTGCGAGTGCGTGTTGTGTGTGTGTTTTCGGGGGGGAATCCTGTTTTTAATATAGGTGTGTAAATAATAACATGTTTTACAAGCGACCGCTAGCATTCAAGTTTTGTTGGGAGTGAGCATCGCTACTTGTGCTTGCTACACTTTGTCGATGATTGAACATGTGAGAGAATCCACCTGTATTGGATCGCTGGACATCAGCGCCCTTTTCGGAAGGGAAGAGGGGGCCATTAGGCGATCCTGCAGTAGATCCTGGTGGTACCGATTTGGTGGCATTGTCCAAAGAACGGAAAATCTCATCATTGACATAGTATGACTTGAAGAGCATTTCCATCATTTGCATACGTTCTTCCACTCGAGAGATACGTTGACCTTCAGATTCATATGCCAAATCCTGTGGCATGTTGTTCATGGAGAAACGTGGATGTAAAGGATGAACAAGAGGAATCGATGAATCGGTAGGCTTGAAGCTTGTTTGCAAACCACGCAACAATGAACGTTTCATCTCACCCACGGACCAACGATGCACCAAACCCCATGGGCTCGAAGGACGGAAACCGAATAACCAGGTTTGTACAGCAACCAACAAACCAAAGATACCACCAACAAAACCAAGTGCATTAAGCAAGGTGTACATCTTCACTTCACGATCGGTGTAGTTGGCAAAGGATTCGGGGTAAATAGCGATAAAGGCCAAGTCAGCGTGGGTTTGCGTGTAGTTGGGATTGGGAGCCTCAGCACGGAAATTGCTTTCAACTTCAGGTGTCGAGTTGGTGATGGGAGAGAAACCAACATAGTTCCAGCCAACAGGTTGCAAGTAGCGATGATCAATCAAGTTGTAGCTAAGGGCATTGTAGCTGTAGGGCTCGACTTCAAAGATGTTGGTGGTGCCAAGATCGTTACGTTCATTCACTTGCCATGTCAAGACATCAAAATCAGACATGATGACGGGAATGTCATCATTGAGGTTGTACACCTTGACGTTGGGATCCATTTGCTTGGGATACAAAGAAACGTGCACGCGACCATAGTTGACAGATTGATCACCAAAGAAAGTGAACAACATGCGTGAACCGTTATTGGCACCTGAAGTGGAAGTCATCTTGAAATCAGCATCCGAACGGAACAAGAAGCATGAAACAGCACCAAGGTTGGATGCAAAGGAAGGTGTGAAAACGCTCATGTCGAGTGGTTGAATCGAGCCACTGCAAGAGTAGCCGGTATCGGTTTGGCATACAACACCAGGGTCACGAGGATCATTGTTGCCATAGGTGGGGAAACCATCAAAGCAGAATCGTACATCTGTAGAAAACAAATTAATATCATTTAGTATGGGAAGGGAGAGAGGGGGCCGAGAACCAAATCACATACCTGGAACATCAACTTGAGCAGCAGCCTCCTCAATTCGTTGTGTAACATTGGGGCTATTAATCGCTTGGCGGATCACAAAGACCAAGAAGCACACAAATAGGAACAACATAAAGATTTGGCACACAATGCGACTGGTTTCAGCCCACACAGGTTCACCGGTACGTGGCTTCCAGATATCGTGATGGATGCGAAGAGCCAACCAGCGAATGTAAGATTGGAAGCGCCACAACAAGAACAAAATGATGCAAAGCAATACAACAGCAGCAATGGTAACACCAGCAATGAGACCACCAGAGACACCCGAACCAGAATCGCTATCGCTTTCATCAAAGGATTGCAACCATTTGGAATCAGCCAAGTTGAACACATTGAGATCATTGTATTGCGTATTGAGAGCCGAGCCTAGATTATACGTATATGCAAGTTAAAATTTGCTCTCTTTATCAACATTGATGTGTGCATATGCATGTGACTTACCAAAAGCAAACAAAACATGTTGATCATCAAAGCTACCAGAGACGGCAAATGAACGACGCGAGGGAGGAATACCGTCGACGGTAGGGATTTCCCAGGTCCATGTCTTGGTATCAAGAATAGCAATAGCATTCAAGTATTGTCGGTTTCTCATATCACTGCCACTGTCACCTAAAAAAAGAACCCAACATGTCAACCCTCTTGGTATTACATGTGTACACGTGATGCATTTCCATACCGCCAAAAATCACAATCTTGTCGTCGGAGGCTGTTTATGGATATGGGATTAACATTTCATTGTCAATTATGCATGGTTGGCATGTGAGCACTTACTGACGACGGCACTATGATCGGTACGAGTGGAAGGGTAGCTGCCACCTGAAGATTGGGTGTTTTGTGCGGTCCATGTGTTGGTCTTTGTGTCGAATACAAGAACTTGTTGCATTGGGACAAGGTCGGGCACATTGTTTTGATCCAAAGCAACACCACCAATCACAACCAACTTGCCATCACTAGATGTAAGTAAAAAAGAAAAATCATGATCATCAGCATGCGAGTGTTTGAGGAGAGAAAGGAATAAAAATTTCCCATTCATTGTCGGGGAGCACAAGAATTGGGATGATTGGTTGTGCACAATTATTATGTGGTAAATCAAATTTGCACATTAAAGATATACATGCAACATACACACATACACGTGGTCTTCTCCCCCATCATGATGATGGAAATTAGAGCTTACCTTAACATGGAAGCGGTATGACCGTAACGATGTTCACCAGCATTAGGCAATTCAGTGAATTGCATTTTGCCGGTATCCAACTTGTAAAAGTCGCCAAAGATGACCGAATTGTTGAGCGAACCACCATAAATGTAAACGCTGGTGTTGTTATCATAGGTGGCGGTGAAACGTTGACGGTTCAAAGGCACACCGGTAGCATTTGTGTTTGCATTGCCGCCCCAGGCACCCCAAGATTTGCTGTCAAAGTTGTAAGAGTACATTTGCAAAGGCAAGAGCTGATTAGCGGTGGATTGGGAAAGACCACCCATCAACAAAAAGGTGCTGCCAGTGTTGGAAACAATGGCTTGGCCGTATGTAGAGCCTGGTGGAGGATTTTGCTGTTCCAAGGCTTGCCAAGTAAAGGTATCGCCGGTTTGTTGAAGCTGGAAAAGGCCGTTGGTGTAAGGGTTGGTACCATTCTCGCCACCAAAGATCACAATCGAGTCACCACCACGTTGTGCAAAGGCACTACCGCCTTGGAATGGTAACGAGCTCATGAAATTGGGAACGTAAAAGTAGGCATCGGTTAAAGTCGCAGCCCAAAGGCCCACGAGTAAAAGTGTGGCAAGCAATTTCATGTTGTTGATGATGAAGAGGAGAGAGGTATTGCTCACACACTAGAGTCGGATGTAAAAGGAGGAAGCGGGATAGAGGAGGTGATGATAGGATGTATAATAGATGTATGTGTGTGTGGAGAAAATGAAAGGAAGTGGGGAAGCAGTAAAAAGAAAGAAAGAAAGAAAGAGTGAGCAAGAGCACAAGAGAGAGAGAAAGAGAGAGAAAAAAGAAAGCGAAAGAGAAAGGAACAGGGTCCACAAAGAAACGAGGCACACACAAAAAATTAGGGAGGTACCAAATGGAGATCGAAAGCGAACGATAAAGCAAGGCGATAACATGGTGCCATAATGACTCGGGGCAGAAATCAACATGTAACTATAACGACTACTACTACTACTGCTGCTTGCTGTGATATATACAACTCCTTTCTTTTCCCTTCTCCTTGATTTTGGGAGCCAAGTATATATAAAAGCGCCCATACGCGTTTTTACATTTCTCCTTGTTCTTTCTTTCTCTTTACCCATCATTTGATTTAAAACAAAAAAGAGACCAAGGATATGGGATCATACTGAAATCGGCATATGATGGGGTCAAGACCGGGCTACACGCGTTCTCGCCCTTGAATTTTTGCTCCTTTGCTGTACCATAAAAGGCATGCGCTTAAACTTCAGCGGTGTCTAGTTCATTTAAGGCATCCAATCATCACCTACGGCCTATTTTTATGCTTCAAGGTCCACACACAAACACGCTAAACTGTAGATGTGGTTGTTTGTTTCGCAATAGTGAGAAAATGCTTGTTAGCGTGCTTCGAGGCCCCCATTGACATGAGTGGAGCCATCCATTTGTGTTGCCATGTTTCCATGCACCTTGTGTTATGGTTCATTCAAAGATGAAAAGAGTGACCCAGCCAACCAGCCAGCCAGTCCTCCTTTGAGATTCCGAAAGATGGGCACACATGCATCCAACACACACACCGATCGCCCCGCCCGCTCTCTCTCATCATTTTTTTTCGTTTGCTCTCATCACTCTAATTCTTGGCTGCATTGTAAGACAAGAGAAAATGATCGCCCTGCCCTCGTGCCTGGCCCGATGTCGGTGCTGCACTCCTCCATTTTTGATATACAGCGGAAGATAGAATGTTTCTTTTTTATTACACTTGAGAAAGAGTAGTATATTTACAAAGCAAGGTGTGTGTGTGTTTATTACCGCTATGCTAACGTTGTTGTTGTGATCTTTTTGGGAAGAGGGGTTATACCAATGACGATGGGTAAAAAGAAGACGAGGAGGAGGAGGAGGAGATGTGTGTATACAAATGAGGTTGCTTGTTGATATATATGTGTGTTGTGTGCGTATATATATAGATGTGTGTGTGTGTGTGTGTGTGTGTGTGTTTGGATGCATAGAATAGGAAGGATCGTTAGTGAGATGATGCTTCAGCGGATGGTGTAGTAGTCGAAGTGGTGGAGGTGGTATTGTTTGGTGTACGTTCAACAGGAACAGCTCTGCACAAGGGACATCGGTTTTGACCTTCTGTGAGCCACTTGTCGATACAAGTTTGATGGAAACCATGCTGACATTTCAAGACGCGCACCACATCCAAGGCAACAAACTTTTCCAAGCACACGTGACAATTTTCGGTATCACCCACCATGGATGCCGCCACTTGAGCATTGTATTGTTGCGTAGGAGCACTTGCATCGATTTGTTCAATACTGATCGGGAATCTGGCAGGACCCAGTGACTCCACCAACGATAGCAATTCCTCATACGTAGGCGACTCGCTCAATCCCGGCAAAGTGCCACCCCCTTCTCCAGTCGTATCACTATAAATCCATACCATCCATCGACTCGATGCATTTCTTTGCTGCTCCTCTTCCTCTTGTTGTTGTCGCTGTTGTTGACGTTGGGCTGCTATTCGTTGACTACGTCGCAATCCTTGTTGTTGTCCTTCATCATCACCACCTTCGTTGGGTGTGGGTGTCGTTGTAGTAGTGGTAGCCGTGCCTCGAATACGATATCCCACAATGACCATTGGCATCGTCATTTCACGCAATTGTTGAGTTTCACCATTGGCGGATACAGTGGTTAACATGACTGGCAATCGTACATATCTGAAAAAAGATTCATCGGTCGATGCTCCAGTGCTTGGTGATGACGAAGAACCACCATTGGATGTTTGATTCAACATGGATGGGATATGCATTGAAGCAAGTGATGATAGTTGTTCAGGTCCCAATGATTGTTCACCTCCTTCTCCCGTTGTTGTTGTTGTAGTAGTAGTAGCAGAAGCAGCTGCTGCTGCGGCAGCTGCTGTGGTTGTCATCATTGGATCTGGATTGGTGGTTGTGGTTTCAGTTGTATTGCCTTCACCAGCACCCGTATGTCGATCTCGAAATGCTGATAGTACGGCTTGAGTAATGACATCTGCAATCATGGAAGGCGCTAAAAGGGTATGTGCTGGATCATTGTTGGTAGTAGATGCATCAGGTTGTTGTTGTGGTTGATCAATATCCATCATGCTGCTGCTTGATTCCTCTTGTTGTTGCTGTTCGTCTCGCATCCTGGACATTCGAACTGAACGACGCAACGAGTAGGGTACATTATCAACATCTCGTCGTCGTCGTTGTTGTTGTTGACCACCCGCTGCTAGTGCTGCTGCTGCTGCTGCTGCTGCCCTTGATCGCGTAACCATACCGGATGGTGGCGGTGGGTCTTCTTCATTAGGACTCAACAGACTCGAGGCATTCAACGGTAGACTTTGACTGCTACTGGTGCGTATAGGTCGAGTGGATCGTGACAATGGATTGTATCGATTGACTTGTCGAGCCGATGCACTGCGACTCAATGTGCGTCGAGGCGAAGAAGCAGTAGAAGAAGAAGCATTGTTGGTATCGTTCCTTTGTTCACTCATGTGACGTGATGGATCGTGTGAATTGCTCGTGGTTGAAAAGTTTTGTCCCATGAGAGTGAATGTGATAAAGAGAAAAAGAAAGCAATTGGACAAGGAGTTCAAGTGAGGGGGGTAAAAAGAACAAGAGAGAGAGAGAGAGAGAGTAAATGTGTAATATGCAAGATTGGCTTGCTGGCTGCAGAAAAAAGAAAGTCCCACATTCGAACGATCGGTTGGATTTGTGTGAGTTGCCTTTACATCTAGCAACTTCCATCCCAATGTGAAACATGACCTCTTGTTCTTCCATTGTAATCCATTCTATCATTACACATGCACTGTAAAATGATTCATTCAAAATGAGTGTTGTTGCTGGATGATGATAGTAAACTATAAAGAGTACAAAAAAAATAAAGAGACTATGCTACGTAAAAACAAAGGAGAGGCAAGAGAGAGATAATTAGTCAATGGTGCATGATCGATTGTGTGTGTGTGTGTGTAAAAAAAGAAAGGAAAGGGGGTGATGGAAGAAGAGGAACATTCAACATCATCCTACTGCGATGATGCTGCAGCACTGCTGTTTTAGGGAGAGAGAGAGAGAGATGATGGCATCATGTGTTGCTGCCATCCTTTTGCTGCAAATGTTGCTTTACCAAGTCCTCCAATTGTTTTCGAGAAAGCCGTTCTTGCATCAACATGGCTTCAAGTTGTGCAATGCGTTCAAGTAACTTGCTCCCATCCATGTTGAAACCGCCAGCCAGGGCAGGTGGACACGACGACCGGCGTCTTTTACGTTCTTCAACCTCCATGTTGGTGGTCACATGTTGTCGACAATGAGGGCATGTTGTATCATTCTTACTGCTACTACTACTACTACGAGTGGTGGTTGTGGTTGATTTGAAAATGGAATGCCGTTTTTGTTGTTTGGAACAAGAAGAAAGGGTTGACATGCGTGGGGAGGGTACGGAGGGTGGTGGCATAGGGAATAATTGCAGATCATCCTGGATCGGTGAAGTCGTCGTAGTAGCACTAGTAGTGGACGTGCACGGTTGCATATTATCCGCCTTTGGATGTTCCGATGAGGATGAGGATGATGAATGGTGTGTGCTGCTGCCAACACTGTAAACACCTGAATCTCTCAGCATGGGCTCATAAGATGCAGGCAATAGGGGGATGTGCTTGGCCCCTGCCAAAGTAGATGCCGGTGTGGGTGGTGCTAAACGTTGTCCACTGCCACTACGTGCTAGCAGTGGTGTATTTGCTTTTCTCCTGGTAGGCATTCGATGATGGTAATGATCCACTACAATATCACTCAAACTGGAAATAGCTGGTTGTTGTTGTTGTGGTGGTGGTGGATTGGATGTTGATGATGATCCTTGACGCCTATTATTACTACTACTACGAAACTTGCGAAATAGACTCAATTGTTTCTTGCGATGATTGCTGTAATCATCGTCATCGTTGTTGGATGAATGATGATGAATCATAGAGGCACGGTTTGCGAATTCTTCAGGACCTGTGGATGCTAAAAATTCGGCTAGAGCAAGTGTGCTGCTCCCTGATAATCGATATGGGTTCATGGCATGATCAACATCAAACAATGGATCTCTGCTGGAGGCTGTCGTCGTGGTGGTGGTTGCTCGTGCAGGTTGCATTATTCGGGTGGCCATGATGTTAGTTGGCTTGATGCTATTATAAAAGGAAAGGAAGAAAAAAAAAGTACAACGTCGACAAAGTTTTCATTTTATACGCAAGGTTGTTTGATATAGGTTGTTATATAATCTTGTTGCCTCCTTTTGACGTTTATCGATTGTATGACGTGAATACATTTCTGTGCTCTATTATTATATGACTCCTTGTTCACACCCATTGACAAAGCGTCAATTGTGTATATGGGTGTGTATCCAGACACTTGGCGCTTTGTCTCATCAACCCCGGTCTCCCTCCTCCTAGAGAGATCAATGGGGTAATAAGTGAAACTGACATTTGCCCTTACATTTGCCTCCTGACTCAGCACAGCACACACACACATACATACACACCCACACTCAAATTATTATATGGGGAAAATGTATATATATATACTGGTTGAAAAAAGAACAAGCATCGAAAAAGCTACCTGTTTTGGGATGAAGAAGAAGGAGAGGAAGAAGAAGAAATGAGTGACAAGGGATGTTGTTCTTGTTGTTGTTGATGGTTGTTGTTATTCTGCTCCTCCTCGGATAGCGTTGATTCTCCTACTATTGAAGATTGTGCTGTGGGTGGTTGTGGTTGTGATAATGATGCTGATGATGCTGAATGTTGTTGCTCTCCTATCACTGATGGCTGTTGTTGTGACCGAGGATTAGGAGAGAGTGAATGAGGACCAGGAGCTGTAGAACCCGCCAAGCCGATAAAAAGATCAGAGTCCGAGCCACTTCGAATAGGCAATGATGGCATTCGGTAGGCTAAACGTCTGTTGCTATGGATAATGGATGACCCTCGTCGTATGGCTCCTTGCCCTGCTACGGATGATGGTGATGGTGATGCTGTTGAGGAGGGAATATCCATACTGGAGACACGACGTTGATGATGATGCTTGTTGTTGTTGTTGCGGGGATACCATTCACCCACACCTTGAAGCAAAACGCCATGTTCATTATTTTCGAACAAGGATGATTGAGCTGGTGTTGCCATCGTCGTGCTGCTGCTGGTCGGCTGTTGTTGTATGGTTGCTATGCTACAACTCTCCTCCACGGCCTCCTCTAATGAACCCCTTCTGGCCTGAGTATGATGATCCCTTTGCCTGGATGACCGCCTCGACATCGATGATGATGGTGTCATTTTTTGTTGATTCGTTGTAGTAGTAGTCGTGTTGTTGTTGGTGGATTGTCGCCAACGTCGCCAACCTTCAAAATCAATCAAGGCTTGCATGCATCCCCATTCGACAATTTTCTTTTCAAGCCATTCCAAACTCACTGGCTTTGTAAGGAAATCATTGCATCCTGCCGCCAAAGCTGCATGACGATCGGATTCAGAGGAGCTTGCCGTCAGGGCAACAATAATGACCGGTGATCGAAATGGCGTTTGTGGGTCCGATGATGCCATCATCTTGTTGTTGTTGTTGTCACCGCCAGATGAATCATTGTCTGCCAAAGAGGCTGATGCTGGTAACACACCAATCTTTTGTTCCTTTTCAATTGCACGAATCGTCTTTGTAGCTTCAAGTCCATTCATAACAGGAAGTTGGATATCCATCTAAGTGGTTGTGTCATTTCGAGGAGAAGAAATAGTAGTAGTCATGGGTAGGAGAGAGAAGAACAAGGGGGGGAAGGGGAATGAAAGAGGAAATAATTAGCCTGAATACAATCATAATAAAGCGGGTTGGCATTGTTGTTGTCATATACACATCTTGTTGTTGTATAGGTAATAGCCAACCTTGTCACCCCCTCCTTGCTTTGACTTACCAGTACAAGATGAAAACCACCCCCTTTCCATTTCTCCACGGCTTCTTGTCCATTCATGGCAGATGAATGCTTGATGTTGTGTTTCTTCATCCAAGTTTGCAAAATCACTTGATTGATCTTGTTGTCTAGTAGCATGCTATCAATGTCAACAACACGTTGTGCCTAGACGACTTCTCCTTATTACCTTCCACAATCAGCACATGAATGGGTGGACTCGCCATACCAGAAAAGGGTGTGCCCTTGTCTCGTCTCTTTTTCCTCACCATCCGCCTAATCCTGCGAGCTGTTACTGGAGCTGAAGAGGAAGATGCCTGATTCGCTGACGTTGTGCCTGTGGGTGATTTTCTGGATGTAGAAGCATTGTCGGTCGCATTGGCTACTGAAACAGATGTATTTGCCATAGCCGTTGTCGTATCATTTCCATCTTGTTGTTGACGCTGTAATGGTCCAACGAGTGCTAATGATTGCTCCGATGACTGTTGTTGTGATGATGATGGTTGATTATCCTCATCGTCATCTTCATCGTCCTCATCATCGTCATCCGTATCATCATCGTCGTCATCATCTTCATCAACAGGACCCACCATAGCAGCAGCAGCAGCAGCCGTATTCATGCGCATGAATCGGCTATTTGTTGTTCCACTTGCACGTAAATCGTCATCGTCATCATCATCTGTACCAAATGGATACATCATGCCCGCCATCGCAGGTCGATAAGGTGTAGCCAAGGCATCCATTCTTGATTCCATCGGTCGATTGCTTGCAAAAAATGTACCACTGGAAGATCGCAAACGTTTTTCCTTTGTTGTTGTCGTTGATGATGTTGCATGATGAGGAGAACTTGCCATACTCGTACTGGCGGTGGTGGTGGTGGTGGTGCCATCCATCACGATCGTTTCTTGGGTGAAATAATGCTTATCAGGCCAATTCACACCAGGTGGGGTATAATAACCACTGCCACCACTATGTCGTTGAGAGGGACCTCCTCCTGGTCGTCGACTTGCTGTGCTATGATAACTGCTACTTGATCCAGGATGAATACCACTGTCGCTGAGAGGAGATGCCATTGCAGGTTGTGGATGATGATGATGATGATGATAATAATAATGTTTTTGTCCACTACCACTTCCACTTCCACCACCACCACTTTTATCATGATGATGATGATGATGATGACCTCCTGGTGTGCTGGTATTGGAGGGTGTTGAATGCAAAGGATGAGGAGGAGGTGGTGCCGTCATGGGCGTAAAAGGGGTGGTAGCAATTGGAAAATAATGTGGTTCTACCATTGGATTATGCCATGCTGTGTGTAACGCTGTCAAGAAACGTAAAGGACCTGCTGGTTTGGGCACCACAACGACTCTCGGCATACCAAAAGGATGATGCTGCTGCCCCGTTGAAAACCTTTGTACAACACCACGAATTTGTTTGTACTTGTTGAGCGATGCAAAACAAATGATGGCTTGTACGCCATGATGGAAAAAGTTGCCATGAGGTCCACCACCACCACCACCACTTGTTGAAGGATTTGCCGTCTTTTGTCGGCGTTGCATTTGTTGATGATGTTGTAGCATCTTGTCGGATACTGGAGGTTGAGAACGAAACTCACGTAATTGTTGCTCCAATGTATAGGTATCATCGTCAATCAATACAAAGGTGGGCTCACTCAAAGTAGTCGTCGTTGTCGTCGTCGATTGTTGTTGTGATGATGCTGCATCTTTCATTTCTTGACGAGGGAATCGGCTGATAGGAATATGACTGATGTCGACATTGAGGTTGGCAAGATAGCTTGTAAGATGAGTCGCAAAGACACTTTGCTCGGGTGCATGCAAGACCATCCTGATCCCTTTCAAATGTGTATTCACAAACTGGGCCAATTCATCCCGTGTTGGCTCATTGGAAAACTGGATCCCTGACAATTGTTGTTGTAGTATTTGCTGTGACGACGTATCAATGACAAGTAATTGTTGTTCATCCGTATCACGTTCGCCAGGTTTCATATCAAGGGTCAATCGAAAGAGAGTACGTCCACGATCCATTTCTTCCACGGCCAAGCTGCCACCCACATGCTGCATCAATTGGGCTGTGAAATTGGAATTGGGTGTAAGCACGGCTTCCAAGCTGATAGGGATGGCAGGTGAACATGTATGAACAATATCAAAGGTGATACGCTTCAAGCCATTATTGAGAGATGCCATTCCCAATCCCACTTCCACTGTAGCACCTGGTGTACATCCCTCTTCCATAATTCGTGATATTAACTATACAAAGAAAATAGGTGTTAATGATGATGTCTATGTTGCTGTTGTACTTGTACTTGCATCCAACAACGTATGACGAATAATGCCTTCGTTGCCTGTGACATTGCTGTAATGGAGTCCATTGTCGGCATGATAGATAACAAGGTATACATCCAATTTGGCTGCCATGCCAGCTAATGCATCACCCACGTTTTGTACAAGACCACCAATATCAAACTGGACATTGTCCTGCTGCTGTAGTAGCAATGTATCCTCTTGCGTCTCACTGTGGGATGTTGTAAAGGTATCGGGATCATGATGATGATGCTGATGATGCTGATGGTGATGATGTGTGCTGGTAAGTAAACGCGTGACGAGATCAAGGTTATGGCTGACGTGGTGCACTTGTTTGATAGCTGTATGAATAGCGGAAATGCTTGTGATAGGAACAGCAATCGTACATGCACTGAGTAATTCATGGGTGCGAGCCAAGATGGAAGAAGGGGAAAAATGCTCAAGCGTTGTAGTGATCATGCCTGCCACTCCTTGCATTTCCTGTGCAACAGCATCCAACATCTTGAGTCGATGAGATGACGCGTAGATTCGGCGCAGTAGTTCGCGTTGGTGGTAGTCATGTGCTGCATGTAACTGTCGAGCAAACCAAAAGAGGCAAGCACCGGGAATAACAAGCAACGCCGATGCATGGAGCAAGTATGGATGGTTGTTGTTGTTATGATTGATAAAAAGCATTGTCATGTGGTGGTGCACGGCCATGAGAATAGATACACCCAATGCCCATGATAGCCATCCCTCATGCATCGTAGTGTCATTGTAGGACCCCATCCATAAGGCCAAAGTAGACCATATCCACCATGTGGTATACACGAATGCTGCCGGATGATCCACTTTTACCATAGCAATACTCGATAAAAGACACATGATCGCTGCTGCTGTGGTTGCGTATCGGATTTGGCGATCCACAGGATTACTCACAATACATGCTTCGAGACTAGTAGTGTCGGTGGATTCATTCATGCCATAACGAGTAGTAGTGCGTGATGATGTCGATGAGGAGGAGGATGAAACGGGTAAGGGTCGTCGTTTGGTGGTGGTGGTGGTGGATTCAAACGACACGTTGTTGCTGTGAGTCATTGTCGGTTCAATCGCAGCTGCTGTCTTGTCATTCCACCGAGTCATTAAAGTGCGAGTTGTAGTAGAATCGCTTCACAATGGCAGTGGAAGGAAAAGGGTGTATGTATATATATATGCGTCAAGTGTGTGCGTGTGAAAAGAGAGAGAGAGAGAGAAAAGAGAGAAAAGAGAAAGAACGAAAAATCGTTTGCGAACGAGCCACCTAGAAAGGGGAAACGTTTCACCTCTACACACACACACACAAAGCAACATCACCCATAATCACCACCATCATCACCCACACACCCACACCTTGTATCACCCTGAATAGGGTCTTTTGCAGTGGTCCAACCCCACCCCCAATCTCATTGGCCGCACGCTCCACCCACCCAAGATCGGCACCCAATCGCATCATCGGACCTAGATCGTGGTAGCTCACATGTTTCACACATCATCTGTTGCTACAATGTACATTTTATCTATTGTGCACCATTAACTCTACCATATGATAACACCCGCTGATCAAGACGGCATTCTTCCGGTACAGTCGTCACTTTTTGTAAGCTCTGTTCAAGCACCACATTCTCATCCTAATCATTCTCTTTGAGTTAATGCACACTTTATGATGATGATTATCGTACCTTGGGAAAATGGAATTCACCCACAAAAGGTTGTCCACTCAACATGAAGGGTAACCAAAGTCGGTCATCCGCCCACATGCTGTCATAGGGAATGTCATCATACGAATACCATTGGGGTCGCATTTCCTCGGTTCTAATCACCATCCAAGGTTACTACATCATCATCCTCATCCATACCAATCCACTGTACTTACTCGGTAGGTGTGCCTTGAAAAGTCTTTCCTTTGAATATATGGACTTCAAGTGCCATTGGGCTTTCTTCAAATGTAAATACATTGAGACCAATCTTTTCAAGGTGATCCGTTTTGATCATCGCCTCTTCCTAAAAGATTTATTACTATGTGCTGCTGCGGCGGCATACAATGATGATGACCACCTACCTCTAATTCTCGGTGTGCAGCTTCCAATACGCTCTCTCCAGGTTCCACCTTGCCTCCAAATCCTATAGCGTTCATCTTTTGAATACACCCAGCCGCGTGTAGACACTATGCTTTGATCTCTTACCATTCCAGAGATTCACACCAAAGCCACGCTTCTTCATTCCGAGAAGGACCTAGTCGAGTGATGAGGGGATTAGTCAATCACACCTCCTCGTATCGACAACAACCCCTTTATATACCTTTTGGTTGGCTTCGTCTTGAATAAATATCAGAGTGTACGCTTTTTTCTTGTCAACAACGACCATGCTTAAAACGTGAGGGGAGAAAGAAAAGAGTTGAATGTGTCAAAATCGGAGTCGACTATGAAGCTGCTACTACTACGCGTACAAGTGTCTCTTTCTTTCGTCCTCCTTTACGAACGCGTCCATTCACTACTGATATCACCAATGTCATGGGTTTGTGTGTGTATGGGGGGGGGGAAAGATGTGTGCTCTCAGTCAGCTGGTGTTGGTGGTGGTGAGCAAGACCTTGCATATTCCTCGGAACCGCAAAAGGTGGGGAAGCCGAATTTATACTTTCATGGGACCTACTCGACGAATGACTTTTAGCGCCTTGAGTATGATGTGATCAGACCTTGTCCTCCTCATCTCTCCCAGGTACCCATTTCTTATTCAGGAACAGCTTGATCCCGGTGTATTCGATAGGATGATGAAGTTTAGCCAATGTCAATAAACTATGGATGGTAACAACATTCACTGGTGGCCCATTGTATACAAAAAAAAAAGGTTGTCAGAGACGCCGCCACCACCTGCATGATATAGGAAACATGAAAGGATCAAGGGTTGGGATGCACTCCGATAACTTGATTAATTGCGCTACATACACACAGGTTCTCTCTTTTCTATCAAGGCTATGCACACGATCTTGTTGTAAATGAGATTTGCAGACCTCATTGATATTCGACGCCCTTCTTCTTCCAACGACCATTCCACCACCAGACACTCAGTTTCCGGAGAATCGCTTGAGCAACAACAACAACAACCACCACCACCATCCATCTCCACATCATCCACCACCTCTTCCATCGACATGACACAACAAGCAGACGTTCATTTTGCTCGGTCGACACAAGGGTTCCCTCGTAGTGCACTCGATCGTGCTGCTGCCGCCAAACTACGTTTAGAACATCACTACAAAGTGACACTTCAAGAAGCTATTGAACGTAATCAAAGGTAGCCTTTTCTCTCCCTCTTTTATCGATGGATGGCATTATTAAATGGTCTCTATAGGAGGGTGGAAGTAGAAAAACGGCTTCAAGATGAACAAAGCAGCCAAGAAAAGAAGAATCGACAATTGCAATCGCTTGGTCGTAAGGAGTCTCAGTATTTACGGTTACGACGTACACGGCTTGGACTCGATGATTTTGTCACCGTCAAAGTAATTGGTAAAGGTGCCTTTGGTGAGGTAAATTAGCAACATGATGATCCAAGGATGATGATCTCAACAATGATTTATGTTAGGTACGGTTGGTACAAGCTTGTGATACTGGCAAGATTTATGCTATGAAGACATTGAGGAAATCAGAAATGATGAAAAAGGATCAAGTAAGTGATTGATGTCTATGCGTTATGGATCCCACCTACATGGCTAATACTTGTTGACCATAGTTAGCACATGTCAAAGCTGAACGAGACGTCCTTGCAGAGTCCGATTCGCCTTGGGTGACACAGCTTTATTTTTCATTCCAAGACACGCAATACCTCTACTTGATCATGGAATTCTTGCCTGGAGGGGATTTAATGACCATGTTGATAAAGTATGACACATTCAGCGAACCGGTGACGCGATTCTATATGGCTGAAATTGTTTTGGCCTTGGAAGCTGTACATAACCTTGGATTTATTCACCGGTAAGGAAGAAGGGATACATCGTTTTAACCCCCTCGCTCATTCCTTATGCTGTTGTTGATCATCATCATTTCAGGGACATCAAGCCTGATAACATTCTGATCGACAAGGATGGTCATATTAAGCTCTCTGACTTTGGCTTATCCACGGGTTTCCACAAGACACATCATTCACAATATTATCAACGTCTCTTGGAAGGTGCAGAAAACACAAGCGGGACCGAGAGCATCCATTTGACCACCAAGGAGAAAATCGCAACATGGAAAAAGAATCGTCGTGGATTGGCTTATTCAACAGTGGGAACACCGGATTACATTGCACCCGAGATCTTTTTACAAAAAGGATACGGCCAAGAGTGTGATTGGTGGTCACTTGGCACAATCATGTTTGAATGTCTTTGTGGCTATCCACCCTTTTGCTCTGATCACCCCCATGATACCTATCGCAAGATTATGAATTGGCGAGAGACGCTTGTGTTTCCAGATGATCAACCTATTAGTCGAGAAGCTGAGGATTTGATTCGAAGGTATGTAATGTAATGTGATCGAAGTGTATATAAAACATCAACTCATTATTGTGATCATAGACTTGTATGTGACGCTGAGTATCGACTAGGACGTCTCGGGGTACAAGAGATCAAGGCGCATCCATTCTTTTACGGGGTTAATTGGGATACATTAAGATCTGAGCCATCGCCCTATGTACCGCAATTGTCAAGTATCACGGACACCAGCCATTTCCCTACCGAAGAATTGGATGCTATTCCCGAAGCTGTGGATGCTCATCACATGCCTCAAGGTAAGAAAGAGAGAGAGAATGTGTATGTGTGTATGTGGCTAATCGGCTTTTCTTATATCCAGACTACGCCACGGATACCGTCAATGCACAAAAGGATTTGGCTTTTGTCGGCTACACGTTTAAACGATTTGATAACTTGACAAGAAAAAACATTTTGTAATATGACCGCTCATTTTTCCCTATACACATACGCACTCCTCCTCTTCATCCTCATCATCATCCTCCTTTGAAACCAACTTTGGGCAAATAGAAAAAGAAGCTTCTTTCAATCGCGTCAATTGTTGATTTAAATCTCGACGGCTTGGAGACTGGAATTATGTGTGTATGAGAGAGAGGGTGTGTAGATACGTACATAAGCATATTTCATATCCCATGCATGTATGTATGTGTGACCGATAGAAGGGATGAGATAGCTTTTTACGGTTAAGGTTTTTGCACGAGCAAATGGGGCGGGTCGTGCGGGCGGGCGGGCGGCCCATCCATCATTGATTGACACAACCTATGAGAAGTCTAACTCAAAAAGCTCTTGTTTTTTATGCAGATATCGACCGGCGTATTGACCAGATCCAAATTATGAATAAACACTCAAGCTAGTTATTGGAAAACGATATAGGATTGACACATACCATTCATGTGTGTGTGTGTGTGTGCGTATAGTGAATGACATGTTATTATCGGCGACCCTCTCTCTCTTTTCTTCCACACACACACCCCTTAACACCCTAAAAGCAGGGGCATTCCGCCTATCATTTTCTATGACTTGTCTATAATCTCGGAAACAAATGACATTGTTCCTGCAATGCCGGTATCTACGTGATGTATGTTATTGATATCATTCCATCCATATGAATGGATAGAGAGCGAGTTAGAGAGAGACAGAGCGAGAACGAGCGAGAGGAGGAGAAAAAAGTCCCGCACGAAAAAAATACACACACAGCTCAGTTCAAAGTGTAGGTGGTTTGTACCAAGAGAGAAAAGTTGTTATTGTTCTTTTACCACCACAACACACAAACACACAGACCAAAAAGTGAAATAACTCAAAAGCCCATACCCTCTTTTTTTTTCTTTCTCCCTTTTTCGTTCACTTGCCGCCTTTTCACCAACCCAAAAACACCACCACCACAACAACAAAAAGACGATTGGCATTGGCTCATTTAACAACCAGCAGACTTTGTTGTTGCGCGCGCACCTTTCTTTCTTTCTCTTATACCTCATATACACAACGACTATTACTATTATTACCCCACCACAACAACACCACCCTTACGAGAAACAACAATGACTGGCTACATGGCCTATTCGTTATGCTTGGGGATCCCACCAGACACGGACTCAATGGACGCTATTGATCCGACAGCGATTGCAGCGATGCGGGATCGATTTAGTGCTACTCATACCCAACTTCAGCATGTGCATTTTTCCACGGTACGATTGTCGTCTTCCAGGACGTTTCTTAACGTGGTGGTGAACGGACCTCTTGCTGCCGTCCAAGCTGCGAGAGCTGATATCCTACGACAAAATCCAGTAGAGGTGAGGGATGCGAGAGAGCAAGAGCAAGAGCTATACCCAAAAGAGTGTGAGGGAGAGGGAGAGGGAGAGAGAGAAAAACTTCACCAAGGATTTCGGAACAATACCTTTTGAGAAAAAGTGTGCAATGTGTTTGGAAATGGACTATACTTCTTCTTCTTGAACGCTAATAATCATCATCCATGTTTCCATGTACTGTATCTACCAGACTAGGCTGGTCATCAAATCTTTCAATCCCGATTGTATCCATGCTCCTGGCAAAAGGCAGGTCCTTATTGCTGGTCTTGATGACATTGCATCCCATACCCACTGCAAGTTTCTTGTGCAAGACATTTCAGAACCAGAGATCATCGTATCAGGCTCACTGGATGCTGCTGAATCAGCTCGTGTTCGCATCTTGGTCTTTCTTGATCAAATGGCAAGTTACCTACGCTTATATATAACTCCGTCCCATCGCTAATCGCTCTCTCTCGCTCTCTTTCTTATAGATGGGTTTACGCACAGACACCTTGCAGATACCCTATTATCTTCATAATCTTATTGCTGGTCGCAAGCATATCAATATCCAATCCATTCTGGAAGAAACCAATACCAACATTTATCTTCAATCGCCTTTCACAAAGCTCGGTGATTCTCAACACATGGCTATTCCCGTGGCTGATCGATCGGGTACCATTCATCTGACTGGCGATAGTGCGGGTATTTCCCGTGCACAGGAAATGTTAAAGAAATTGACCACGCAAAAGGTAAATTCATTGGGCATGAGAGACAAAGTAACAAGGCAAACTTACGCTTTGCATCTAGGCCAAGTCCATGTATCACAAGCAATCGACAATGCATCCAAGAAAACTCGATTGGATCATGCTCCATCAACAAGGTCAATTACGAAAGATTATGCGAGATAATGGTAAGAGGGGAAAATGAAAGGAATCATGCTATTGTGAACGAGGTCACACTCACTACATTTGCTATAGGGTCCTTCATCGCTTTTCCTGCACTTGGCTCTGGTAGCAATACCATTACGGTGTATGCCGAGAACAGAATTAATGTGGAACGTACTCTCAGATCGCTCAATTATTTGGTACGCATGATGTCTTTATTCTCTATCACAAGACTTATCATCATCATTGTTGTCGTACATAGATCTACAAGGTATATGAAGTCTCCTTCTGCATCAAGCATTCAGGCGATGGATCACAACGCGTAGAGGACCCATTGCATTTATTTGGATCACCTGAAGCATTGACGCAACTCTTACAACGTATCTCCCAAGCCTCTGGTGCTGAATTGAGTTATCGTACTGAGACTGGTCGATTCGAAGCATTTGGTATTGAACAAGCCGTGCATACCGCTTATCAAATCCTTTCTGGCATACCCGTGCTCAAAGTAAGTTGTTGTTGTGTATTGATGATATGCATCCATGGGATATAAACAAATCGTTACTACTAGATGCACCATACCCTAAGCGTATTTGCAGTCGAGCTTGCAGCAGACCAACGTGAATTCTTGAGCGGCAAAAAGAACGGCAAAGTCAACAAGATCATGAAAACGTGTGGTGTGCGTATCAAGTTTCTTGCCTTCAACGAATACAATTTTGTGATTACGGTCGAGAGTGATGATCCTGATAAGGCATTGGAAGGATTGCGCATGCTACAAGACGAGCTACCAGCCGAGATGTCATTTTTTGTACCTGAGATATACCATCGGCGTATCATTGGTGTTGCCGGCAAGAACATTCAGCGTGTGATGAAACGTTTTGGTGTCTATGTCAAGTTTTCGGGTGCTGAGGAATTCACATCCTTGGGAGGCTATTTTGAGAACGAGCATAATGTGGTAGCACGCACACCCATGAAGAATCAAGCCAACCTTGAGAATCTCAAAGCAGCCGTGATGGATTTTGTTACGTTTGAAAAGGATCGAGATTTCACGACCAGCGTTGTACGCATTCCATGCTATCAACAACGCACCATTTTACACGTCCATGGCAGCGAGATACGAGAGGCATGCCGTACACACAATACACGAGTATGGTGGCCCGAGAGATCAGGCACAGACCAAGTGGCTGTCATGGGACCTGCCTCTCAAATTGGTGCCGTGCTGCAACTCTTGAATACCATGATTGAGCGAGAAGCCCATTTCTTAATACCCTTAACTGAAGAGTTGCGTCAGCTATTCACGGACAAGGCCAAGGAACTCGACACTCTTACACGTCACCTGACAAAAGATTTAAAGATGGAAGTGCGTTTACCGGATCTCGATAGCAGCAGCAATCCGCCACCCACCACCACCACCACCTTGTCAACAGCCCATGTTCAATGGAAATCATCCACACCCATCGTGCGAGATATTCGCGTGATTCGTTTGCATTATAAACAAGAACATGGGAAGAATGTATCGAATGCCAAGGACAAGTTGTATCACTTTTTCAAGCAACACAATGTCCCATGCGATATGGCAACAACAACAACAACAGCTGCTACCAATGATACCAGTCTTATTTCTCCCACATCGGATGACTCGTGTCTCAACATTGACCAGGATACATTGGCAGCCATCCCATCGCCTAACGATGATGCTACCAAGCAACCCACACCCCAAGGTAGCAACAGTAGCACTACTACTACTGCTGGAGAGTACAACTTGTTCAATGGACCCTTACCATTACCTGCATTTGATGGCTCCTCGTGGTCGATATTCCCTGCTGAAGAGAAAAAGAATAGCAAATTGGGTGAATCCAACTTGTCACTCAAAGATGGTCCTTTACGTGCTATTTTTGAAAACATGCCTAGTTCACCTCCTCATCCAATGGATCGTCGTCGTGCATCTACCGCTGTGTTATCGACCCCTATGCCGGGAAAGAACATTTGGGCCTCACCTCGTCTTCAAGCGAGCAATGTAAGTAACACAAACATTCATGCAAGTTTAAAAAATGCTGATGATCACCATCCTCTCATGTAGTCATGTTCTCCTCGTAGTCGTCAAGGTCTTATGCAGGATTCGGCGACGCGACGTTATCATGCACCTCCTATGCCGTATACCTCTTTTTCAGCAACGACCAGTAATCATCGACCCAATTTTCATCAATCGATGCCCGATATCTTTTTTGGTCATGATTTGTTTCCAGTCTCAGGTGCTGCTGCTGCCGCACCACCACAGCCACTACCATCCTCCTCCTCCTCTGCTACAGCAGCAGCAGCAGCAGCCATGTATGGTGGTGGAGGAGATCAATTTGTACCGGTAACAACCACACCTCCTGGAAGTGATCGTATGTTTGTCCCTGTGAGTACTAGCAATAGTACAGGTAGTAGCAGCAGCAGTGGCGGCGGTCATCATCATTGGGTTCGTCACCAACAACAACAACGTCAACAACAATTGCCTACTCCACCTCCAAGCATGACGACGCATCATCATCATCATCATCATCCTCACTTGCATCACCCCAAGCTCGATGAAAATGTCAGCGATGGTAACGCGTTGCTTCTTCGGTCTTGATATACCATGGATTTGTCTTTTGGCTGATTGATTCTTTTTTTCTTTTCTCCCAATGTTTTGTTATTCTTCTTTTCCATTCTTGTTACGACTCCAGTTGTTGCATCGTCATTAGATACCATCAACAAGCCTGCTATTCCAACCCCCTCTCAAAGCTCTCCATACCCACGCACGCAGCAATCTGTAAAGCATCTACCGGGAGGTCGAACCCCAGGCTTCAACATTTAATTAAATGTATCCTTCGTTTTTTCTTTCTTTCTTTTGCACACACACACACACACACCCTGCCCATTCTTTCTATTATAAAGGTTGTTTTTCCACTCCACTCATAGTAGTGCTGCGCTTGTTGGTTGCATTTTAGATAAAAGAGGGTTCGCACAATAAAGGGTGTCATGTGATTTCTGCCACGTGGGTTTTACGTTGCATGTTACAATTCATTACGTGGCAATGTTGCACTTTGGTTACACGCTTGAATATGACCACGGGCCATCATGATCCAGAACATGTATAGTAGCGCGGGATGTTTTGTACATTTACTGTGATGCAAAAAGTAATGGAATACAAATGATCAAATGTGTGTGTGTATGCGTATGCATGCAATTGGGGGGGGTGGGAGGAAGGATTCTAATAACGCTTTTCGTGCCGAATAAGCCTGATTTGGGATGATAGGTCATCTTCACGTTCATCCATAGGCAGCCACTTTTCATCCGCGAGTGGTTGTGATGGTTGTGGTGTGATAGCGGGTATATGATTCGAATGATGCTCGTGACTATAATAATAATCCTCCTCCTCCATGGCAATAGGTCCTTTGAGCGTATTCATCGTCATGCCGAGATCGAGTGTGGGTGGTGTTGTCGTTGTGCTATTGCCGTTTAACCCAAACTCGCGTTGTTGGGGTGTTGACGAATAATGGTTTCCATGGAGACGATGATGATTATGTTTTTGGAAATTTTGTTGGTATTGAAGTTGTTGCTGTTTCAAATCCTCAAAAGCATGATGACTCAACGTGCCCTGAAAACTCACGTCAACACCAGGTCCAGCAAAAGAGGAAGATGTTTGTGTTTCCTCGTACGTGGTGGATCGTCCACCTGTCGAACTTTTCAATCCATCCACACCACTGGTACCAATCTTTGGACTAAACACCACCCACCCTTAATCAGCATCATCGGTTTAGTGTGCGTTCATGATGATCAAGACTTACTGGAAAATGACCGCCAATTCCACGCACAGCGTGGTGACAGGACCGAGATAATTCCAAATGACACCAAGGAAAATGGATCCTGGTACGTTCACCATGATCTGATCACGAAGAGCTCCATATAGGAGCAAAAAGATAGCAAACAAGAGTAAACATACAACAATGATACCCATCACCGCACGTATCTATATAATACCGAATGATGAGTACAACAACAACAATGATGTAGCACGTTTTGTACCTTAAAGATACCCGTTTTGACAGATGCATAGCGTGGCCCCGATGACTTGAATTTCGTCAAATGATGATTAAGGATGCGGACCAAGCGAATTCCAGAGAAGAGCACCGCCATGGCAAGTGAAAAACAATGGACAAACCAAAATACATACAACAATCGCACACACACTTCGGATGCGTACAAGTTGGTGCGTGCCAGCGCGCCACCAACCAACGCCACAATGTTGTTACAAATGAAGGGTGCAAAGAAAAAAGTCAATCCAATAATATCCACCGTCCTTGGTGATGGTAACCATCCATGAGAAATCGCCTTGTGGCTCTAGTAGTGGTAGTAGTAGAGTGAAATGGTAAGTTTAAAAGAAAACATTGAGACAACAGCAAATAGTAAGCTTACATCAGCCAATGTTTGTGCAATCCCGACAAGGTAAAGTGCAAATGCACCATAACCAAATTGCCATGGAAACTCAAAAATAACTAGGTACACATGCATTTAGCTCTACGTTGTGTGCGATGCTTTCTTTTTGGAAAAGAGAAAGACACTTACACATGCGTGAAATCATGTCATCAGCAACATCCGTGACAAGAATAACGCTTGTCAACAAGCGAACTATAAGGAGGAGATAGACTATTGTTAAACCGGCTTTCTGGGCATACCATCGTGCGGAGTCGGGGAAGAAAGGGAGATGATCCTTTGGGCAAGAAATAAAGGAATGGGAAGAATTTACTTACGAATGTTGTATATCATTAATAAGAATAACATACAATCGATTGGTTTGGGTCGTAAGCAACCTTTTGCTGGGCTAACATCAAAAAGTCGATGTCCCTTGATAAAGATGCGATGGATCAGGAGACAAACACCTATCGAGCGAGCAAAAGTTACTATCGTGCTCATTGTTCTTTGTTGACAAGGTATGCATACCAATGATGAACACTACAGCCGAGATAGCGATGTTGCCGATATAAACGCCTGTCATTGCATTTTGCTCGACACAGCCTTGAAGTGTGATACGCCAATCGCAGTGACAGGTGCCATCAACTAGGCAGTGACGTTCCAATGTTCGCACGCTCAATTCGGCGCTATCTTCCATGTCGAATGTTGAGCTATTGGAGCGACAAAAGTGACAAGGGGCCCGAGCAGCAGCAAGTAAGGAAAAAGAAAGAGGTAAATCAATGGGGAAAAGAAAAAGGCGACTCTCGTCTATTTTGTGTGCCTTGTCGTCGTCGTCGTCAATGTATGGTAAGCATGTTTTTTTTGTTGAATTAGCGCGGAGGTACAAGTCATCGATCTTCCCAAACAATTTACTTCCGCATTGTCATCCTTTGGGAAAATTTGTGATGGCTGTCAAATGTCACACGCGTGTACGTGCTTTGCCATTATCATCGGCTTTTCTCTTTCAAAGGGGCATACACCCACACGCATAAAACACCACGACGGCTATTATTGATCCAGCGGGATCATGATGATGGTAGTAGTGGTTGTAGTATAATAGGTTTCTTGCCTATCCCGAGTACACAGATTTTTCGAAAGCCGCCCTGTGCGACGCGCTGCCACAAAGTAATAAAAGGCCCTTTTCGTGTTTGGCACAGGGAAAAGTGATCAGCATGTTAGCACTCGTTTTGTTGTTGATCAAGGAGGTGAGAGGGAGAAAAGTCCATGTTGGTAAAGTGGGATTTCATATGTCAGTCTGTACGACATTGTCAAGGGATGACAAGGTCCAACCATAGAATCAGAGCTCGGTCGTACATGTGTTCAATGATACGGGTGGCCATGGGCCACTTTGGGTGCCCTCCTCCTCCCTGGGGTAATGAGTTCAACTCCCGTCATTCTGGATCAATCCATCTTGTTGCTTCCCTAGCTTATTGGATCAAAAGCATTCACGAAGAACAAGGCCTTAATCTCACATTTACATAATGCATCATTGCAACATAGATCATCATGTGCGCAATTAAACATCAAGCAACAAGGTCAGAAGCGCTGGAATTAAGGAATTCTCGAGTATCGATGTCCTGCATCAACCTGATAGAGAGAAAAGACATTCACACTCACCCCCTCCCCATTGCAGTGGCAATATGGGATCTGTGCATGATTTTCAAGTAGCATGTATCATCGACGACATAAAATTTATTATCAGAAACCACCCAATCACGCGTCCTGCTAATATGTGTGGCCGTTGTCATGCCGTAAAAAGATGGTTGCCATGGTCACTTATTCCACTGATGTAACGGACCATGTCGCCGAATCCAACCTTTGCATATGCATAGCATGCTCATGTGTATGTTAACCACCATCATTCGATAGCACAATAGCCTTTCCCTAGCAACCTTCACTCCGCAGCAAAAGTGTCTATAGTGACAGTGGTATTACTGATATCGCTCCTGCTAACACTGGCGATAACAAAACAGCCCTCATTGTTGCTCCTCAGAAACAAATACATGTGGGCATTGTTAATGTTATAGTCATTATCCATGATGATGTGCTTTTTTCATTGATTTGATACTGATGGTCGTATTAGTATATGACCATGTTTTACTCAAGCATTCACCATGACGACCATTACCATGACGACAATGAAAGTAGAACAACAAAGAAAGGAAGCCTATGGATGATCACAATGACCAGCTCCCATCTACAGTCACCAAAATACGAAGACCTTATTTTCCAAGAGCCCAAGTATGATTGATTGTTGTTCATGCATAATAATATAAATGGTAATTGGCATGGACACGATCAAATTAGGGCAATCCATCACCACCAAACAATGACATCAAGCATACCTATCTCTTGTAAAGCTTATGTGGACATGACCATCATAAAAAATAGCCGCTACCTGTATCCTGCTGTTACACGTTTCATGGTGAATGTATGTGGTATATTCATTTGAGTAGCTCATTGTTGTAAGCAGCACATTGATGAAACTATCTGACTTTGGGCAAGACATCTTGTGGGAGGGGGCTTGTATACTATAAAGCATGGATGATGATGCAAGAGACCAAGCGCTGAGCAATCAGATGGCACCCCAAGGTGCGTTATGCTACACTAGATCCAAGACAACGGACATCGTCCAATGAGTGGTGAGATGTGCCTGGCCGAACACGATAAAACAAACGCAGAAATTTTTTTACTGGACACGTTCTCTTTTTCATCCACTTCTTTATCGATTACACACTATGAGCTACCAACTTGTTGTTATGGAAAACCCTCTCCTGGACATCCAGGTTAACAATGCTGAGGAGCTTCTTCAAAAGTACGAGCTCAAGGCCAACGATGCCATCTTGGCTGACACCAAGCACATGCCCATGTAAGTTGTAACGTCTCCCCCTCCCCCTCTCATTGCCCTCATCGATGAGACTCATGTTGAGCATTGTATAGCTACGAAGAGATTGTTGAAAAGTACAATGTCGTCTACGTTGCTGGTGGTGCTGCTCAAAACACTGCTCGTGGTGCTCAATACCTTTTGCCTGCCAACTCGACTGTGTACTTTGGTTGCGTTTCCAATGACAAGTATGCCGATACTCTCAAGGATGCTGCTGCTGCTGATGGCTTGCGTACCATCTACCAAATCAACGAGGAGGTTCCTACCGGTCTCTGTGCTGCATTGATCACTGGTCACAACCGGTAAGGTGTCTATATTATGGGGGGAAGGGTCAAGAGGATGAGATGATCTTATCAAGTGCTTATATAGTTCGCTTTGCACCAACCTTGCTGCTGCTGAAAAGTTCACTCTTGAGTTTATTGAAAAGCCCGAGAACTGGTCGATTGTTGAGAACGCAAAGTATTACTTTGTTGGTGGTTTCTTCATCACTCACGATGGTGGCTACAACTCTGCTATCAAGCTTTCCAAGTACGCTGCTGAGAACAACAAGCCTTTTGCTTTGAACTTGAGTGCTCCTTTCCTTGCCCAATTCTTCAAGGAGCGTTTGGATGCCGTTCTTAACAACGCTGATATCGTCTTTGGTAATGAGACTGAGGCTCGTACTTACTCTGAAGTCGCTGGCTGGGGTACCACCGATGTCAAGGAAATTGCCAAGAAGCTTTCTCAATTGCCCAAGGGCAACAACAACCCTCGCACTGTTGTCATTACTCAGGGTGCTGATGAGACCGTCGTTGCTACTGGTGATAACGTGCAAGTCTTCCCTGTCCACAAGGTTGAGGATAAGGATATTGTCGATACCAACGGTGCTGGTGATGCATTCTGTGGTGGTTTCATGGGCTTGTATGCTCAAGGTATTCATGATGTCGCTCGTTGTGTCAAGGCTGGTCACTATCTTGCAAGTCTTTGCATCAAGCAAGTTGGCCCTACTTTCCCCAAGGTTGGCGAGCGTGAACCTCTCCCCGAGTTCTAAACTCTCTTTTCATTTGGTTCAACCCGGCTATACAGATCTCCTTCGCGCCGACTCGTATTCTTAAATCTCATCCATATCAATTGCCCTTTTGCTTGTCTTTTTTTTCTTGTACCATAAACCGTTTCAACACACTCAATGTACAAATTATATAAACACACGATTTCATATCCACACATAAGCAAGTGTTTGTCCCCCCTTGAATCCTCTCTCTCTCCTCCGTAAGCATTGCTGCACGCGTACTTAGATCGGCGTCAACGTATCTTTCAGGACAATGAGAAAAATGAATTTGCCATTGTTGTCTCTTTAACCCCCCCTCCACCCCCAATTTCTCCTTTTAACCTGTTTCCTCCTTAAAGGGTGGCGTTATTACAATAAAGGCATTCGCAAAAGCATTTGTCGTATACGTATGTTCAACTCGCATGGACCTCCTCGCATGGGATCGATCCATGTACATGTCGTTAGATAAGAAAAGAATACTGTGGTGGTGTGGTATGTAGGAGATGCCACCAGCCAGATAAAAACACTTCTCCTTTTGGTCATGGAAATTCATCCCAACAAGGTATATTACACACACAATCATAATGCAGACAAAAAATCGCGTGGTGATGACGATCATCTCGTGTGCAGAATATGTGTGTATGTGCGTGTGTGTGTGTGTGTGTGCGCTCAACACGCTACTACTATCATCATCCTACACTTTGTCGCTCGCCAAATGATGCCATTGCATCATGCTGCAAACGGCCTCTTCTTTTTTTTACTCCTTGTAGCTGCAAGATGCGTTTGGATATGCTAAAGAGTGCATCAAAACGTGTATGATGTTGCAAGGAGCATGGTGAGTTTTGCACGTATACATGTAAATGTATGTATGCAAGATGTTGCATTCGTTGTTGATGGTGCTATTATGTAAAGGAGGAATGTTGACCTCCTCGTCCTCCTCCAATAGGGTTGGACCCTGACCAGAAAGTCAAGGTCATCATCATCCCATCATCATTAGTCAACACGCAGGTATGTATAATTAGGATCTAACATGCGGATTGGTGTTATCCTGATGCACGGATGGGGTTGGTGATGTGGGGGAGAAGTTGTCAGGTGTCTATAGTAGGGTGGTTGATCAGGATGGTACTCTCTTTTTTTAGGAAATTAGGAAATTGACGATGTAGTGAATGCATAAAAGACATCAAATCAAGTGCACAAAATGGAGCCGATCCATGCCTGGATACCATCAAGTGACCCATTTTAATCCAAAGCGTCAATAGTAATAAAGCTCTTTCCTTTTTCTCTTGTCAAGCTTAACTCTCTTGTTGAAATGAAACGATGGGAAATGAAATATGGCTCGAGTGGCTCTCCCTGAGGGTGGCGTTAGTTTTTGTATGTGCGTATGGGCTGAAGCTGCCCTGGTGCTCTTTCCAAATTCATATCAAGCACCGTGGATGAATCCGAGAAACCTGACAGCTTTATGCCGACGACCACCATGCAATGTGTAACGCGACATACATCCCAACCGGTTCCTCAGCCCTCTCTTTTACTCCCTCATGATGAAGGACCTGTCGGATAAACACCCCATCACCCCCTACATTGGCTATGCGATTCATAATAATACACACAACAAAAAAAGTTTGAGGTGTTTCTCATAGAGGAGAAGGATTACATTATTTGTTGGATGATCCAATATACAATAAATACATATGAACAAGGGAATGTGTTGGGGTATACAATACTACAGAGGGGTTCAAAAAGGAAAGAAAGAGAGAGAGAATTATTTACAAAAGAGATGGGCGTCGCCTTGTGGTGGGGTTATTTTTAGCAATGCAGCGAAGGGTGACCTTTTCATGCTGGCTCCAAAGTTTATCCATGGCAGCTCGGAGATCCTTGTCATCAGCAATAATGGTCATTCTATCACTGCGAGCGGAAAAACATGAGGCGGCACTCGTACCCGAGGATCGTGCATCATTGTACAGTAAGCAAAAGTCACTGGTAGGTAAACGTGTTGCAGGATCGAGCGAGAATTTGAGCATAATACGTGATCGCAAATCGGCCATGGATACGGTGCGTGGTACTTGGATGACGATAATATTGTCGACATCGTAAATGACCTTGATCTTGATGGTGCATGACACACAAGAGGAGGTGGAAATAGGGCTACCAGGCGGTGTTGGAGTCGTCGTACTGCTGTTGTTGCTGTCACACGTACTAACACTATCACGGCTGCTGGTAGTGGAGGATCGGCTAATGGTGCTACTACTACCAATGCGACGTGGGGTTGAAAAGGATGGCATGATCATGCTGGCAATGGATGAAATGGTGGTGGCTGTTGATAGGCTAGGTTGTGGACAGGGGCTATAAGCAGATGATGGGGGTGATGTTGACGATGGCGTTGTTGTTGTTGTCGTCGTCATCATGGAGGGTGATGATGATAAGTAGGGGAAGGCTGCAGCTGATGCTGATGATGTTGTTGTTGTGCTGGGTTTTCTTTTCTTTTTAAAAGTTGAGATGGTGGTGCAGCTTTGGCTGGATGTCATTTGTTGGTTATTGGATGATGATGTTGCTCGTGCGCGTAAGCGTTGCCATGTTGAAGGAGATGAATCCAATGTCGGCATCGGATCGGTCATTACGGAACAAAGCTGCACCTTGCTGCTACGGCGGTCATGCGACTGCTGTCCAAAAAATTCAAGCACCGGTAATGATTGAGCAATGGATGCTGGCAAGCGAAATAGCTGATACAAAAACTTTTCAAGATCGGTACGTCGTTGTAATTGTCGCTTGGCTTGATTGTGCAACAAGTGGATACGCTTGCTACTGCTATGGCTGCTCAATTTGGGAATGCTTGGCCCACCTTGATGGCGACGTGAGTGGTTGTTGGTAGTGGTAGTGAGTGGTGGAAATGCTTCATGCAATCGTTGTGAGAGTTGAACAAAGTCTTCGTATCGACGAGCAATCGAATACGGCTGACGAGCAACAGCCTTGATGCCCACAGGGACTCCATTCACATAACGAATATCGGTTTGTTGAGGAATGACCCGTACAGTGAACCACACCTTTTGGTCAATTTGCTTTTCAGCAATGACAAGCGCTTGATGTATGGGTGGGGCGAGCTTAAATGGTGTATACCGCTTGCTACACATGTGTGTGATGATTGTGTGAAAGAAAAAAGGAGCACAGACAAAAATGAGCTTTTGAAAAAGAAAGTAATGCAGAATAGTAATGTGGCAAGGATCATCTTGGTGCCCTTTTTATATATGTCGGGAGGCAACCTACGTATGGAAAATCCTCACTTGCATCAAATCGGATGGGCTGGCTTAATTTGTATATGCGAAAGAGTTGGGGGAGTCATCAACACAGGGACGAAAAAAGGAGATTGGGGGTGCAACACACACAAAAAGATGGGGGAGAAAGAGATGATGCATGAAAGACGGACCACAAAGAAGGAGCTGGTGATGATATGGGGAGGATTTTAGAGTTGATGTGTTTGACATGCATCATCCCAATACACGGCACACACACACACACACACGCTCGTATCACTGTTAATCCTCCACAAAGGATCATCTTTTTTTTCTAAAGTAGATCATTGATCCTCCACCTGATGATGATCAACAAGAAAGATCAGCCATGTTGCTGATGTGCCCACAACACAAAGTTGGCATATTCTTGCGATATCATGGATGATGTACAGCAATGAGCCAATGTTCCAGATTCTTAGGGAGTGGGAAAGTGGAGGAGGAGATTACTACTACTAACACTGATATGCCTATCGTAAGCGAGACACATGTGCATGCGTCATGCATCACCCAACCCACACACACGCACACACACACACCTTTCAAGTTATCCACCTTCTATACACGAGCCTGATGGTAGCATGGAACGAAGCGCATTGGGCGCACTGCAGCACACAATCACAAAACACGCTCTCATTCTTCACCTTGAATCCCTTTTCTCTTTTCTTTGAATAACACGTTGTTCGTTACAGTACTCTACAATCAATCAAGCTTACTCTCTTTTTGATAACAAAACCAAAGCATTTTTCAAAAGTCGTGGTGTTGTGGATCGAAATGAAGAACATTGGGCTCCCCCTGGATCATTTGTTTGCTTTCGGGAAGAACACGCGTATCCATATTTGTATAGCAAACGCACAGCACGCACCTTGGTTACACAAACCAACTTGTGTCCAAATGATCAAAGCACTCTCACAGCCAACCTTGTTTGGCTCATTTTCTCTCTCACTCTCTTGATCATCCCTTTAGCCCTTTTTTTTGTACTGCTGCATGCAAAATGAAAACCACCTTAACACCTATCATCGCGTCATGTATTACCATCATTGCTCGGTTTCCATAACCGGCTCCTTACTCTGCTGTTGCTGCTGCTGTCAATAAAACAAAGGAGGAGGAGAAGAGCATTACTTGTTCACCCTGGATTGTCGCAAATCAAGCCGTGACGTTGCTTTGCTCTGCATAATGTTTGTGTATCAACTTTTGACAATGAAAGGCCAACCTTTCAAAGTGCGTGTGTGATGGTGCATGTGATGTGCGTGCATATACACAACAACAACCATGATGATGGTGTTGTTGTTGTTGTTCACCGGCAGCAGCAGCAGCAATGTGTACCACTGTAATGTGTGTGCGTACGTGCGTATGTGTTGTGGGGGATTTTTGGGGGAGGTGATCGAGACATGTGTTGCGTGAAAAGCTTAAGCACGCTCATTGAAAGCACACTTATTGACCCATTCGGAGCCGGACGTGCATTACATCTCCCCAAATCCATCGAGAATGGGTATAATGAAAAAGGACATGCGGTGTTTACATGTCATCACCTGTTATTTTCTTCTTTCATCATCAGCAAGCAACAACCACCACTGCTTTGTAAGCGACGTGCATGGTAATACTAGTAGTGTGTGGGATGATGCTGCATCTCAATTGCATACGTAGAATTCAGCTGGTGATACCGTTATTTGGTACAACCCAGAAAAGGGCGGTCTGCAAGATAAAGGATGGTTTAGCACAGACAACGCTCGGTCCAGACACACCCCATCATTGACATAATGAAACGCTATTACCAAGGAAAATCATTTTAAAGGATATGCATGTTTATTTTGACGCTGAAACAAGTGTACTTGCTGACATCCGCCATCATTTCATTATACTCTATGGTTACATGTTTCACATTGATTTGCCCTTTCAACCTTCAACAAAAAGAACAATGAAAATTGTGGCAAATCAAACAAAGGCTGATCTTGTAATACCCAATCGGTTCTACGACCACCAATGATACTGCAACAAAATGAAGAAAACTTTGATAGATACACAAACACACACACACACACACACACAGACGCCCAAGTGATGCAGTTAGGATTGCTATAGATGACATGTAGGAGTTGATCTTGTTTTGGGGGACAGAGAGAGAGTCTCTTTGGGCGTCGATAGTAGAAAGGGAGGCGAAAAGAAGTTGATGGGCTGTGCTCCAAAAAGTTATCCCCAGATTCGTAACCAGCGAGCAAGTTTACGTCAAGCTGCATGAAGCCATGTGCTGCTATCTTTGTAACAATTGGGTCGTGCGTGCGTGCTTGCCTGCCATCTTTCCACTTTACACTCTTTCCATTTGCACACTTGAATCATGAATACAACGATACACGTTATCATTTATGATGGGCGTCAATCATCCATGTCGCATTTTTATTCAAATGGGGTGGATAACATCATCATCATCATCATAAGGAGGAGAAGAAATTGGCTGTGCAACAAAGGAGTGTGGGGGAGGTGGGGCTGAACTTGTTGTCAATTGACATCCGTTGATGAATTACGTATGCACTAACAAAAGGAGACAAAGAATATGGATCGGACGTACAATGGCTTTGCTAGAGCAATACAAAGTGCATCGAGATCTTCTTGAAGAGTCTCGAACCACCGTGCGACATGCAGATGATGACGACGACGAGTGCTTCGTTGCTGATGATCTTGCCTTTTCTTCCATGCATCCGTTATCGTTGCACCAGCAATGATATGTCTAATGTCACTGATGTTTCATAACTAACATTGCCTTGCTGCTGCTGTCAATTTAATCGAGATCTTCTTGGGTCGGCCCTTTATGATATCACCACTTTCCTCATACAGCAGCATACCATCATGGCGTTCATCAACAACCTCCTCGGCCTGCTTGATGTGGATGGTAGTATTCTATTAATCTGTAACAACATCGATCTTCCCTTTTTACGTCATGATGTTGGTGGGTGGTGGTCTTTCTTCATCTGGGAAACAAGCCATGTGCATATTATTCACACGACGTCATTTTTGTTTGGGAACCTCCTCCTCCTCCTCCTCCTTCTTGAAGATGTGTAAACCAGGACATGTTTTATTGAGCAAGGATTGTGTACTAGAGTACGTGCATGGGCGAATTTCTAGCTATGCGGCGCCAAAGGTACCAACCAGCATGAAGTTGATGCTCCGCGTGCCTTTGTTGTACCTTGCCAACGACCACAACGATCTTTGTTCTTTGACCGAATATGACAACTGCTGGTGCTGCTGGAGAAATCATACCCTTTGTCCATTACTATTGTGCATGTCCCGATCTCACTACCACGCCGCAACCCACTGATCCACAAAGGTCGCCTGATGTCGGTTTGAAAAAGGAAGGCGTTGACGATGCCAAGAGTATCGGCCCCAGTAGCGCAAGCACCAGCACCAGTAGCAACCATCACAAGGAGCATAATATCGATGCATCGACCACGGGCTATCATTTGCTCTCGCGTAAAGCATCCAACTATCTATACCCACTTTCGAGATTGTACTTTTGCGAAGATTGCCACCAAATCCGCTGTCCTTCGTGTGTCCAAGACGAAATAATGTCATATTACTGCCCCAACTGCTTATTCGAGGTATACTCTATCAATCATCAGCCCATCTCTATGTCCCATCTTTTACTTATCGATAATACAAGGTACCCACAGCGAGCGTCAAGAGTGAAAAGAATAGGTAAGGAAGGATTGGATCATGATGTATGGGATAGGCTACTAACATGAGAGGGATCTTTTAGATGTGCACGTAACTGCTTCCAATGTCCCATATGCCAAAACACGCTATCCGTCGTTGCTGCCCAAGAACCAACACCCTCCAGTACACCTGCCACTGCCGGTCCCTATTTCCTCTTTTGCAATGTGTGTCGGTGGAATTCTAAAGAAGTCAACATGACATTTGAAAAACCTACCAGTTTGGCATGTAAGTTTCATGATGCGGGATGGTACACAAAAGGATGATCAAATTGATATGTATGATATTAGTACAACTACAAAAGACAGAGGAAGCATTACCAGATGCCAAGGAATTCGACCATCTCAAAGAACACTTTGAAAAGCATTTGCGACTCAATCCACCACCACCACTTCCGCCCAGCTTGTTATCACTCTCCAGTCCTGGCGCTTTCAGCAAATTGATGGGAACAATGTCAAATCCGCATTCGCAAGCTCAGTGCAAACTTGATGATATCGACACGTATGAGCCAAGCGTTCAAGTACCGGATGATGATCTCAAACTCGTGGATAAGCTCATGACGCTTCGCAATGTGGATGAGAGTAAGCTTTGAGGAAAAGAGGGGGTTACCATGGGTTGTTGAGAGAATTGATGGATTTTTGTGTGTGTGTAGTCTCCACTTTGCGACAACGTTCAAGCCAACTCCATAATCAACCTTATCTACGCAAGTAAGGTATCCATGATTTGGAAATGACAAAACGGCTGATCATGGAGATCATAGGGATATCCATCCACAACGTATTCATCTTAGCATCAAACGATCCAAGCGTTGCAGGACATGCAGACACATCCTTATTCGTCCAGAACAAAAGGCCCAAATCACTCGATTCAAAATCAAGTTGGTTGCCATGTAAGTTACCCATGCTACCATTTTAATCGGCCGATAGCCTAATTGCATCATATATAGGAATTACATCCCCAATATCACCATTGTGAAACTACCTCGCAAGACATGGCCATTACACGTCGGCATTCCTACTCAATTTGTGCTAAAGTTCACCAATCCACTCTATGAAGAAATGAGTGTTACGCTGGCAACGCCACAACAACATAAAAAGCCTGCCATGGGTCTTGGTGCAACGGCTGAGGAAGAACAAGAGACAACAACACCTGATGAACCCAAGGTGGGTGGCAAGGTAACGATCCTCTCGCCTCATTTCAAGGTTGGTGCATTCAATGAAATGATGGAGTATGACGATGAGATATACCCTACGGGTCCCAGTAGCCGTAGCCGTTCTGGATTCTCGGCTGGTTTGTCATCGTCTTGGGCAGATGGTGTGCATGAAAAGAAGAATAATTATACCAGCATCATTGTGGAAGTGATCCCTGAAGAAGCGGGCGAATTCAAGGTAAGATAAAACAAGCTTTATATACTCACACAGGTTTATTCATGCACTTTTCTTTTATGTAGTTTCCATTGCTTGTGACCTACAATTACCGATCAGGACAAGACCGCATGGATGCATCATCAGGTGATATTGATGAGGAGGATATCGAGGATATGGATGTGGATGATAGTACGGATGGTGGATCTCGGAAAGCCAACTCGTCAATGCGATTAGATGATGATCGGATCAAGAGCTATTCGTTTTGGTGTTTGATCGGTCTTGGTCAAGTCGTTTCGGATGCCGAGAAATAGCCCTCTCTCTCTCTCTCTCTATCGATCCAACCCATTACATCTATATATTCAAGATCCACCTTTGCATACGGATTCCCGGTTTTATTATTAAACAACTGCTTGACTATTTGGTGACCATTTGGATATTGTGCTTCTTTTGGAATTCTTGAAATTCTTGTTCCTTGCGTTTGTAGGATTGCAATAATGATTGGATGACTTGTTGAATCTATACATAAAAGACTTTAGTATGCTAAAAGCAAGTTGAGGGGAGGAAAGAAGGAGGTGGAGGAAACACATACGCCATTGTAGTTTGTTTGTAGAGCTGGGAGGACTTCCTTGACAGTGCGCTCAACTAGAACACCACCCACCATACGGAAACACTTGCGATCAGGTTCGAGTGGCGAGATGCTGTCAATCACAAGCCTAGATAGATGGCGTATTAGTTGAATAAAGAGCATCGGTGGCATGACGACGCGTCGATGTTTACTTGTGTTCTTCGACCTCGGATTCCAACTCGCCGACCTTTTGTGCCAGCTGTTGCAATTCATTCTTGTACTTGTTATACTGTGGATGCAAGCGTTAGTCAAGGTCTCCATGCGTATAGTGTCAATGACAACTTGCTTGTTGGGTAATCTCGGCTTCCGATGGCTTTTTGCTTGATGAGGACATGGTGGGGAGAGAGTGGCTGACAGGTGGTGGTAACGAGATAATGCTGAAATGGACTATGTACCCTCGTGTATGCTTTTCAAGCTCCACGGCCCCCACCAAAGGTTTTCATCGGCAAGTCAAACGTCCCCTGACGACAACTCATCCAAGCAGGCACAAAGTAGATTATGACCACTACAACAACAACACGTGATACATTTACAATGCCCCCCATTATTCTTTATCAAATACATAAATTGTGCTTTGGGTATCTGCATTAATTTTGGTATACAAAGGTGGATTGTGTTGGCTATATACAATAACAGATTTTGCAAGTGTACACGCTGCTCCCTCTTACCTTGCCGGTCGAGTTACAGCGTCGGATGAATGCAGGTTTATGTGTGGATGTCAGGGTGTCTTCAATTTGTTTCTCGCTGCTCCTTACATTGGTTTCTGTACGCTTCATGCTTGAATTGTAAAGTCTTTAGATGTTGCATTAAGTCTGCGAAATCGATGGCCGGTGTCTTTTTGGAAGGATGAGAAGCACCATTCATGGTGGGTATGGATCGACTGGTAGTAGTAGTAGTAGCAGCCAAGGTCGTATTACTGAAAACACAATGAGTCACATGTATCGTATCATAGGCCTTGGTATATGGATACATACGTTTTTGGCATTGCATGCATGAAACCCAAGGATGAAGCACTGTTAAGACGGCTCCGTAACGGGCTGAGTGATGATGATTGTGGTAAGAGCATGAATATACCATAAAGGCATTTGAGGAGTTGTGGATACTTGTTGGGTTCCAAAAGCTGTAATCGAAGATCTGTTTCCACCTCTTAATTAGCTTTCCACACGCACGTTGTCATTGTATCATGCAATATTACATGTAAATACGGGCGATTCGAGTAATTGAACAAGTTGATCCAATTGTATAAGCATCGTCACTGTCATCTCAATATCGGCACTAGTAGCGTATCCTAGAGTGTGAGTGTCATCGCCCATCATGATGTTCCTTAAGACAAACTTACAAGAATTGAAGCATGTTGGCAGCATGGTCGTAAGCTTCTGCCATCAATGTAAGCGAGAATGCCGAAATAGCATTATGGCACCATGATCGATAAAGCGTGAGAAAGAGATGTTGTCCTTCCTATTATTTATTCTCGTCAATGTTCTTCACTGCCCCGTGTGTGTCATATGTCTACCTCCTCCTCCTCCTCCTCCTCCTCTTTAAAGTTACCTTGGTATCCAATTCTCTCAATTGCTTACGTATATCATCCAATTCCTCGGATGTGATGAGGATGATGTTGAGATTTTGTACCATCATGTTTGCAAAGTCCAAATCCTACAAAGAAAAAAGAATATCCGCTGTTGATGCGTATTCGCCCCATCCTTCAATCCCACAAACAAGGTTACCTTGTCTTGCTCCAGTATCCTTGCCATGGTACAAAACACCTGTTCCGGACCAAGGTGCACACAGAGTTCACGTATGATGGAGTCACCTCGCGTTTCCAACAAGTCACCGTCAATAGCAAAAAGTGATAATAAATGCTTTGTAAGCTTGTCAAACTCCTTGTCACCACCTTGTTCGGCTACTTGAGCAATCAACTCGAGGGTCAACAATACAACCTAATGAGATGAGAATCGATGTTTTGGAGCAAGCTCAAACGTGAGACTGTATATACCTCTTCAGACGGATCACTAAGCAGCTTGAGAAGCATTGGAAATGTGCTATCCATGGTACTCAAGATCTTGTCCCCCAAGACAAAATGATCATGTGAGATGATGATGAGTTGCTGTTGCTTGACACCCACCCCCATTTGTATTTACCTTTTCTCTCGCCTTGGTATGTAAAAGCATTAACCACCTCAAGCTTTCGATCCGTGTTAATGCATGGTCGCTGTGAAATTGCAATCGTAAATTGATGACCGTCAGCTGGTAATCAAACATGTCTCCTGGCGCAGGTTCAGAACGTTTGGTCAATTGATGCCCAATGTCAGATCGATGCGTACGACGCAAGGTGGGTACGAGCGTGTTGCCATGGCTACTGGTCTCTTCTTTTTCTTGTCGCGTGGTGGGAAAATGGTGATCCAATGAGGATGGATCGCTTTTGCTGTTGACAGGTTCAGGTGGTTTGTTCTCCATGACAAGCTTTTGCAAATTGCGATTGGTTTCAATGGCAAACGCGCTTATGGTAGGCACCGGATGTTCGAGTGATGGCAAAACAGCAATGATGATACGAGGTGTAAATT
Source organism: Lichtheimia ornata (assembly GCF_029851405.1). Classification (NCBI taxonomy): domain Eukaryota; kingdom Fungi; phylum Mucoromycota; class Mucoromycetes; order Mucorales; family Lichtheimiaceae; genus Lichtheimia; species Lichtheimia ornata. The sequence continues at coordinate 49,997 of NW_026695394.1, forward strand.
GCAGTACCACATCCTTGGCAATGGTAATAAATTCAATGATCCATTGTAGCGCGGTACGTTGGATATCTTCTTTGGGTGAAGACAAGTGTGGAATCAAAATTTCAATCATGCGTGCATCCTTCTCCTTGTCCCATTGAGGTGATGATGATGATGATGATTGTTGTTGTTGTTGCTCTCCTCCATGTCGCCGTAAAAGGGCTACACCTTCATCCGATTGTTGTTGATGGACCATGGTTTGTATTTGTTGAAAAAAGCGTGCCAATAATAACCGAGCGTTTGCACGTACGGGCTGATTGGGATCACCGAGTACGCGAATAAGACCATCCATGTATTCAGGCAAGTACCAAACGAGGTTAAACTCGGGAATTGAATCCAATAAACCAATCCATGACATGACATAAAGCCGTTCAGCAGGATGATGGCTGTAAATACGACGCCGTAAATAAGGTATGAATTTCTGGACTGAAAAGGCCTTGACTGGAACGCCTCTTGGAATACCATGGGTGGTGGTGTAGGTGCCTGCCAATTCAAAAGCGATCTCCTTGATCAATCGATCCAAAATGTCACGACCATTCTTGATAGAAGGTTCCTTGTTGGTGGATAGCTACATCGTAGATATGGATATTACTATCACCTGCATGTATCCATTTTCTCTTTTACCTTGCACTGTGCTTCGAACACGCTGTTAAAAAAGCGGAGCAATTCGCCTTTGGAAACCTTGGCAACGTTGTACATGCACTCGCATGCGTAGTAGCGCACCGACGACTCCTTTCTGCCCATGCTATCGAGAATGGGTGGCACCACCGTATCTAGATAGGGCGCCACATCCTGCAAATGATCATTAGTCCTCTTCCCAATAGAATCGTTTAAAGAATGGATTATTATACTTGCAGATCCCAGGGCAATGGCTGTCGCTGCGAGGCTGATCAAACCGCCGCATTGGGCGTTGGGCATATGCGAATACACAAAATCCCGCACCAACTCATCAATGATCCGAGATACTTGAGCAGGATGGTCTTTGCTAGCTTTCACCAGACTAAGATGATGATAATGATGACGACGCGTGAGGAAAAAATAAACGTATTTGAGAGAGAGAGAGAGAGAGAAAGCATGTTTGTTGTTACCTTTCGACTTCAAGAGCAGCTACTTTACGACGGTCGTACTTTTTATGAGTCAATTCCCGAATGACGGTGGGAGTAAAGACACTCAATCGTTTATCGATCGGTTGCATGAGCGAAGTAAGAGAGGAAAGAAAGAGAAACGGGGATCTCAAAACAGTTACGGAGGGTGGGGGGGGGAGAGAAAAAAGACACCTGAGAAGGGGCCAACAAGCATCCGATACACCCGAGATGGCTGGTTGGTTGGTTACCATTTGTTTATGCAAAGCTGCATCAAAAGTTTGATCACCACTCTTCTCTCTTTTCTTTTCCCCCACAAGCAAACCACCACATTCAATGCAACGTATTACAAGAAGCATTATCATCAATCGACCTTTATTCTCTAACTTGACGACTCGTCGCTTTTACTCGGATGGTCCATTTGGAGGTAGTAGTAATGGTGGTGCGGGTGCCACTGCTAGTTCACGAGACTGGGGTGAAAAAGAAAGAGCTATAGAAGGTCAATGGGCTCGTATCAATGTAAGTTCTACTTTATTACTAATTGTCCTCTTCAAATGTTCACTCGTTTTACAGGATCAACAAAAACTCAACATGCTTCGAGAAACAATCGAGAAACAAAAGATTGCTACAGGCGAAATGAGAAAAGATATAGAAGACTTGAAAGAAATCCTTGATTTGAAAAAGAAGAACCAATAAACCTTTCTTCATGCGTTGTCGGTGATATGACGGATTAGTAGCAGTGGATGGTTGCACAATTGCTTTCTTTCTTTCCCTTACATGGACGCGTTTATTGAACACCAAGTCAAGCTTGTCGAGAAGGAAAAGCAGATCGATGTCGAGGATACCTTGCAATTGCTCTCGTCATTCACACCCATTCAGCTTCAAAAGCGTGGTGTTGCGCTAATCGGGCTCAAGGTGACAGGTAAACGTTTGCTCAAGCGTCATTCAGCTTCTTCATTTTGCTCATTCAATGAATGTGGGTTTGCAGGCATGCGAACGGGTCTTGGAGGCAAAAAGTAAAAAGGCACATGGATGGATGGTGGATTGGATATCACTCGATGATTGACATGGGGGTTTCGTTTCATAGTCTTGTTGACCTTGAGCTTGCCAATCCTACACGATCACCACCCACTTTTCCGCCCCACAAGATCAGCACGGGAGATATTGTTGGATTGGATGAATACAAAAAGGACAAGCAGACCGGCAAAAGCAAACCATTTGGATCACAATGGTCGGGTGTCGTTGTTCGAGCTACAGATACAAAGATCACTGTTGCATTGTCACATGATAATGAATTGCCACCTGAGGTTCAGGAACGATGTCAAATGTAAGTCATAAAACATGGTGCTTACGTGTATGTGTTCTAAAGAAACATCATTTATTAGCGTCAAGTTGGCGAATAATATCACCTATGATCGGCAAGTGACAATAGGCATATGAACAAGACATTGAGGCTGACATGTATCTATCCAACTATAGCATGCTTACTGCTCTTGAGCAATTGAGATCAGCTGCACCTTCGCATGGATTGGGTCAAGTACTTCTCGGCCAACGACCACCATCACCGCCACAAGAAGTTTCGGACTTGCAGTTCTTTGATGAATCTCTCAATGAATCACAAAAAGATGCTGTACGCTTTGCACTTGGTGCCCATGAAATTGCTCTCGTGCACGGTCCGCCTGGGGTAATGCATCATCATCATCATCATCCAATTACTATTATGACCAACAACGTTAAACTAAGCGTGCTTGTAGACAGGCAAGACATATACATTGGTGGAAATCATCCGGCAACTTGCCGTTGTTCAAGGCAAAAAGGTGCTCGTATGTGGTCCATCCAATATATCCGTAGGCAAGTGAAGAAGCACTATCGTTGAATAACAACCCACCAACCAAGGATGATATATAGACAACTTGGTGGAAAGATTGGCACGTCATCGAATGAACCTTGTACGCGTGGGTCATCCAGCACGTATCCTGCCTACTGTTTTGGAGCATTCGCTTGATATCATTACACGTACATGTGATTCCGGTCAAATTGTTGCTGATGTACGACGTGAAATGGATGAGACCTTGGCCAAGATTAGCAAGACCAAAAAGCGTTCGGAGCGCCGTGAATTATACATGCACCTCAAGGATCTTCGTAAGGACTATCGTGCTCGAGAACGTAAGGTGTTGGATGAAGTGATGACCGGAGCTGATGTATTGATATCAACACTCAATGGGTAAGTCATTACAATCCATGGTGAGGATAAGGATGGCTAAAGTTTGGGATATAGGTGTGGGAGCAAGACTATGATGAAGCGTGAATTTGACGTGGTGATTATTGACGAGGCAACGCAAGCTCTGGAAGGTACGCATTGGTAACACAAAACGAGACGCATGGATCACTAACTCATATTGGTCTTTTACTTGCAGCTGAATGCTGGATCGCCCTTTTAAAAGGCAAAAAGGCCATTTTGGTAAGCATGGATGCATGTAGATGAGGGGCTTGTTGTATTAATGCACGTCTTAGGCAGGTGATCATCTTCAGCTTCCTCCCACTGTCAAGACACCCGTTGCATCATCAGCTGACAAGAAGAAGGCTTCCAAAAATGGTCTCTCGCTTGCAACAGATCTTACAACGACACTTTTTGATCGACTCCTTGGAATGTATGATACTGCAACAATCAAACGTATGCTGGTTGTCCAATACCGTATGCATCAAAAGATCATGGAATTCAGCTCCAAGGAGTTGTACGAGAACAAGCTGGTGGCTGATGACAGCGTTGCATCACATCTGCTATCTGATTTGCCTGATGTGAGCCACAGTGATGATACGGATATGCCCGTGGTATTGATCGATACAAGTGATACGGGTCTCGGCCACGAGATTGAAGACGAAGCACAAGATGGTGGCGAAAAAAGTCGAGCCAACGAGCTTGAAGTTGATCTTGCTGTCAAGCATGTACAATCGCTCCTGGATGATGGATTGGAACAAGAACATATTGGCGTCATTACTCCTTATGCATATCAGGTGACCCATTTGATCCGAGCCATGCGTGAACAGTGGCCAGCAATTGAAATTGGTACAGTGGATGGATTTCAGGGGCGTGAAAAAGAAGCCATCATTCTCTCACTGGTGCGATCCAATGATGAAGGGCAAGTTGGCTTTTTGGCTGAAAAGAGGCGTCTCAATGGTAAGTTTGATTCACGGCATGTGATGTAAGCATTCATACTAACGATCATATCCTAGTGGCCATGACTCGTCCAAAACGACATCTTTGTGTGATTTGCGATACGGAGACCTTATCCGGCGCGAAGGCCACGAAAAAGAATACCATAGATGGTGGATTTTTGAAACGTTGGATGGATTGGTTAAATGAAGAAGCAGATTTGAGATTTAGTGAACAATAAATAGAATCATGGCACCAAAGTATCTACATATGGCCTGTACGTTGTATTTTGTTTCGTGGAATTTATATTGCCCTCACCTTGTTCATCCCAAAGCCTGAATTATGCCTAGACATTCAATCACGCCAGGCTCTTTGTGGGGGCACATCATCAATCTATCAGCTCATCCACCCCCTTCCTCCTTTTTAAGATCACAGAGATGCCCACGCCTACCATACAGATATAAACAAGGATGTTGTCGCCTCATACATGTTTTTCTTTTCTCGTGTCATTCTTTGATTACTTACACCTTCAAATCCCAGTTGACGCGAGTAGCGTGGTGGATGATCCTCTTTCTGAGCAATGCATACAATGATCTTTGGCGTTTCATTGTCATTGTTGCCATAGTGATTTGACCCCTTTTGCTAAGGTAGAACGTAATCATTTTGCTTGAAGAGGCACATAGCCACCTCCCAAGATGCATCCCGAATGTTGGATTGGGCGGCACATCTACTGCAGCCTGCATGGTAGTAATACAACGGGTTTCTTAACTTTGGTGGTTCATTGTCGTTACCATACGTTTGGCTTTTACGAAGTAAGCAGGAAAAACAAAAAAGTTCAACCCAAATTACAGCCCTTTATTATCATGCTTTTCAGCAGCTGAAGGTCCCATAGGGCTGATCAATCTTATATTTAACTTCCTTGCCATGTATACATGGCGAGAACGTCTGTCAGAGATTACTTGTGGATCGCTATCAGAACTTCAGGGCAAAGATACAAACGTGCATATCAAAGACGATGAGTACTACTTACAAGCGACCATACGAGTGGTACAAGGTAAGCGACTAATCGGTCTGGATTTTCCCAGCGGTCCTGTTAAGCGCCCTGTTAAATTTAACGGTTGTCTAGCAGCCTGACATTTCCCAGCAGTCCCGTTAACTGCCCCGTTAAATTTAGCGGATCTCTCTACAACCACACATTTCCCAGCAGTCCTGTTAAACCATCCTGTTATATTTAAACGGTTCTCTAGCAGCCTCACATTTCCCAGCAGTCCTGTTAAACCGCCCTGTTAAACTTAATGGCCTTTCTCAACTTGAACCCCATCCCATATTGAAGAATCAATCAGACCATTTCTCTTCCTCTCTTTTTCCTTTTTCCTTTGTCACAACATCTACAAGTGGATATACTTTTACAATCCTGCATTTGCCATACCGCCAATCCTTCTATAATATGACGCATCACGTGCCATGCACGAAGCCCAACTCAGGGTGAAAGCCTCTTACACTGTATACTTATGACTTATGAGTGATTGCCAACACAATGCCGCATTTGAAAAGTAACCTTTTTAATCCAAGATCACTCATAAGAGATAGATTGTGAGGTATAGTGATGGGAAAGATATATTGAATTGGAACGATTCTATCCTTGTATGTGCATGCATTGTACAAAGGCGAATGGATGAACATAAAGTGGTACTTGATGCGTAGTAGCGAATTGTATGCATGGCGCGTCACAACATGTAGCTGGATGGTGATGATGGTTGGTCGTACATGGTTGACAGGGAGCACAAAGGAGGATGATTGTGGTTGCCATGGCATGGGATGCACCAATCGTTCAGGATGATAGCGTCAAGCACAATGGATCCAAACATCAAACGCTCCTTTTCTACGCGTTGTGTATACCCAAATCCTTCCATCGCATGTTCCAAACCAATATCCATATCCATATCCATATCCATATCCACAGGAGTTCGTATAGCTGCTCCACACAAATCAAGCTGTTTCTATATGATGGCTATCCGTTGTTCACGTGAAAAAGTCTGCAAGGCGAGTTGCCGCAAGTCAAGGATGCCGTTTGTGACAATGGAGTATAGACATCGCTTATAGTAACCGTTGCAATGAACACTGTTACGTTTGATCGTGGTAGAGGATTGTGCAAGAGCGTGTGTTGTGTCATGAAACGGGTGTGTTGTAGAAGAGTGACAAGAAGGCTGTGTACACGCCATGGACTTGCCATTCTGTCAAGGCAATCGGATCAGGGCAATTGTAGGATTGACATGATGGGTTGAAGCAGGACAATCGTTCGCAGGTGGTAGTTGTATACTTGAATGGGCCAACGGTTGGGAATAGGAGGACGAGGGAAGAAGTTGAGAGTGGAAGAAGGAAGTGGAAATTAAAGAGGTCGGGCACATCTTGTATCAATGCATGAACACTGTACATCAATCCTTGATATTGAGATTACCCCTTTCGAACCTGAAACTTTCACACAAGGTGCACTTGGCGATGCTGATCAATATTGTGTTAAAAAAGACCTCGTGTTCATTTGAAAACCTTGAATGGGAGGGTACAATGTGGGATTTACTATGGAGATCGGAAAGCATGTCAGCGCCGGATTCATGATTCATCGAAATAGTACGTATTACCTTGGGATTCCCCATCTCGAACATGAAACTTTGTCAGAAGATTCGCTGAGGCATGCTGATCAACGTTATTCATTTAAAAACCACAGACTTCATTGTGAAGAATTAAAATGCGGGGCGACCGAAATGGTGGATGACGGGCAATAAAAAAGAGCGGACAGCCCACCGCCCCGAAGTTGCTCACCTCCAACTAGAAAATTAGACAGGATGGTGCTCTCGCGCAAGCTGATCAACTTTTTCTAATAAAAACTTCACGCTTCATTTGAAAATTTGGAATGGGAGCGTCCAACAGTTTGAAAGACGGAGACATTCGCAGGGTCTGCGATTCATTAATTTTCATGTTTGCTGTTCCAGCGTAGCTCAGTCAAATCAGCTCGGATCAAGCTACTTGAATGATGGAAATGCTCGGCTGGAGCAGGAGAATCGTTCACATGCAATGGATTTTGCAACAATGTTGATTGTGAGGAATTGGCTGATAGCGTGCACCATATGGACTATTATGGATAGACCATAAAGTAAAATCCATCAATCCTTCCAGTCATGCAAAGTAGCTGTGTTACACAAAGAAGTCCTTCTGCATCTCCGGCTGTATCAGGGTCAAGCTACTTCACAATGAACAACGACCACTTTTCATATAGCATCACGCTTACAGCATATGTAAAACATAAAGACAGCTATATCTCAAAACTTTACAATGAAGTGTGGGGTCTTTAAGAGAACAAGCTGCTCGGCTGAGTCAAAGCGATCTTGTGTCAAAGTATGAAGTTCATCGTGGCCATTCCCAGATTTCGCAATGTCGCTACCAGCCAAACCGGATCTGGGGGTCGACCTCTTCGACGACGACGACCAAAAAAATATTTTTTGGGCTGTTTGCGACATTGAACCCGAAACTTTCACACAAGGTGCTGTTGGCCAAGCCGAGCACATTGCTCTAATAAAAACCCCACGTTTCATTGTAAAGTTTGGAGATACAGGCAACTTTATGTTTGTAAGCGTGATGCTATATGAAGAGTGGTCTTTGTTCATTGTCAAGTGGCTAGACCCTGGCAGAGCAAAAGATGCAGAGGGCCGTGTTGTGTAACACAGCTACGTTTGCATGAATGAAAGCGTCAATGTATAATTACTTTATGGATCATCTAGGAACAGGCATGTATTGCTAGCTAACGGCCACTTTTATCCAATCATCATTGTTGCGAGATCCACTGCATGGGAACGATGCCCCTGCTCTAGACATTCATTTCCATGATTAAAGTAGGTTGATCCGAGCTGATTTGGTTGAGTTACGCTCACACAAGATTACATCGGTTGAGCTACATCGAGCGTGCTTTATGTCCAGAGTGATGTAATCTCTCTTTGACCGCAGCTCAGTCAAATCAGCTCGGATCAACCTACTTTAATCATGGAAATGAATGTCTAGAGCAGGAGCATCGTCCACCTACAATAGAATGCACAAAAGTTGGGAATGCACAAAAGTGGCTATTAGCTGCCAATGTATGACCTGAAAATGAGGGTTGCGTACCTGTCATGCATGGTCCCTGAAGTCCTGACTTTTTAACCCAGTAACACAAACACGTCCCTCTGCATCTTTTGCTCTGCCAGGGTCCAGCTACTTCACAATGAACAAAGACCACTCTTCATATAGCATCACGCTTACAAACATAAAGGTGCCTGTATCTCCAAACTTTACAATGAAACGTGGGGTTTTTATTAGAGCAATGTGCTCGGCTTGGCCAACAGCACCTTGTGTGAAAGTTTTACGTTCAATGTCGCAAACAGCCCAAAAAATATTTTTTGGTCGTCGTCGTCGAAGAGATCGACCCCCAGATCCAGTTTGGCTGGTAGTGCCAATGCGAAATCTGGGATTGGCAAGCTTGATCGTGAAACTGGCACCCAAGGTGCTGTTGGCCAAGCCGAGCACATTGCTCTAATAAAAACCCCACGTTTCATTGTAAAGTTTGGAGATACAGGCACCTTTATGTTTGTAAGCGTGATGCTATATGAAGAGTGGTCTTTGTTCATTGTGAAGTAGCTGGACCCTGGCAGAGCAAAAGATGCAGAGGGACCTCTTTGGGTTACTCAGCTACTTTGCATGACTGGAAGGATGGAAGGACGATACTATATACTGTTGACAAAAGCCCGTACATTGCGAGCTAACAGCCACTTCCATCCAATCCCAACTTTTGTCTAATCCATTACAATGGAACGATGCTCCTGCTCCAGACATTCATTTCCATGGTTGGATTATCTTGATCCGAGCTGATTTGATCAAGCTACGGTCAAAGAGGGGTTACATCAATGCGTACATGAAGCACGCACGATCTAGCTCAACTGATGTAATGTTGTTTGACCGTAACTCAACCAAATCAACTCGGATCAAGAAACTTGAATGATGGAAATGCTCGGCTGGAGCAGGAGAATCGTTCACATGCAATGGATTTTGCAACAACGCTGATTGAGAGGAAATGGCTGTTAGCTGGCAATACATGGTCTATTGTCAACAGTATACAGTATCATCCTTCCATCTTTCCAGTCATGCAAGGTAGCTGGGATACACAAAGACGTCCCTCTGCATCTTTTGCTCTGCCAAGGTCTAACTAATTGACAATGAACAAAGACCACCTTTCATATAGTATCACGCAAGCAGCATATGTAAAACATGAAGGTGCCCGTATCTCTAAACTTTACAATGAAACGTGGGGTCTTTAAGGGAACAGAGTTGCTCGGCGGGGTCAAAGCGATCTTGTGTCAAAGTATGAAGTTCATCGTGGCCATTCCCAGATTTGGCCATTGTCGCCACCAGCCAAAGTGGATCTGGGGGTCGACCTCTTGAAATTTTTCTTGACGACGACCAATTTATTTTTTGGCTGGGGGCGACATTGGGTGAATCTGGGAATGGCCACGATGAACTTCATACTTTGACACAAGATCGCTTTGACCCCGCCGAGCAACATTGTTCTATTGAAGACTCCACGTTTGAATGTAAAGTTTAAAGATACAGACATCTTTATGTTTTACATATGTTGTAAGCGTGATGCTATATGAGAAGTGGTCTTTGTTCATCGCCGACAGCCTCACTCACATGAGTCAAAATGCAGAAGGACTTGTTTGTGTAACTCAAAACCAAGAGGACGGGGCCTGAAGGGTCAATGCCATTGGTGGAACGATGCATGAAGAAGTAGCTCCATCCTCTATAGTAAGTTCCGCCCATGATAGCCATGTGGAATGGTTCGTACTTATATAAGGTTGCATAAGGTAGCTTTGGGTGAAGCTTGCCATAGGTAAGCATGTGCCATATGTATCGCAGCTCACTCTTTCCTGAACATAAGGAAATAAACTCACAATGAACCAAGCTTATAGAACAAACACCCCCTCCCTCACTCTGAATTTATTGTCTTTGCGATGCGATGCAAGTGTTTGAGAATTGCTACTGTCTTTCATCCATCAATACACGAACTAGATAGCTGTGACAAGAGAACAAAAGTATCTCGATCCATACGATGACATGTATGTACGTGATGATCCAATCTCGCTTTCCTACCTTCAATTTCCTGTTCCCCTTTCAATCCAGAAATCAATCAAGTGATTGATATCTCACTCATATGAACTGATAGCACGATACCCTTCTATGTTGAATCCAATTTCCATCAATAATGAAGAAGTCGATGAATGCACATGGTAGTGTGGATGTTTATCAAGTAATGGTGATAAAGAACATTGCTAATTGGATAAGCTACAGGTGAATCACATCGAGTCCACAGGGATAATTGTGTCATTGTATTCTTGGTTGCTGCCATCATAGCCATCCTTCATCCATGATTGTAAAATAGCTGCTGCATACATTGAATCAAGTACCCCCAATGTCATCCATGGCTGCACCACACCTTTCGCCCAAGATAGAAGCCCCCTCATCAATTCCATCCAATCCATCATCATCCTCGGCCGTATCCACGTGATCGTTCTTGCTGGCAACACGACAAGTAACCAAAGCAACATTCCAGGGTTTCCCATCACTGCACTTGATCGCTTCCATCCATCATAACCATTGCAAGTCCAATAATAAATAGCCAACCTTTTCCATCCGGCCATCGATCTATCTCTTTCTTGATCATGTCCATTACTGCTCAACCACGTGAAGATTGCTTGTATTGCGGTGCACTTGATAGCTGATATGACATCCCATCCATAAGAAATCGTATGTATTGAAACAAGTTGCTACATGTAAATAAAGCTGCTTTTATACAATGGCTGTCTGCTGTCCACGCGAAATCGTCTCTAAGGCAGGTTGCTGCAAGTAGCTTGAGACAATAGAGTAAAGACCTTGCTAATGGCGACTTCTGTCATGTTTGATCGTGGCAGAGAAGTGTGCAAGAGCGTGTGTTGTAGTAGAGTAACAAGGTTGTGAACGCTGTACGAGACAATGGCGTAAAGACCTTGCTATAGCAACTGCTGTTACGTTTGATTGTGGTCGAGGATTGTACAAGAGATGGGGAAGTGACAAGAAACTCGGGTGTTGTAGTGGTGTGCACACGCCATGTCTTGCCATTCAGACAAAGACTTTCCAATCAAGACAATCGTAGGGTTGACATGATGGGTTGAAGCAGGACAATCGTTCGCAGGTGGTGGTTGTATACTTGAATGGGCCAACAGTTGAGAATGGGAGGAAGAGGGAAGAAGCTGGCGAGTGGAAGAAGTGGAAAGTAAATCGGTCGGACACCTCTTGTATAGATGCATGAACACTGTACATCAATCCTTGATATTGAGATTGCCCCTCTCGAACCTGAAACTTTCACACAAGATGCTCTTGGTCATGCTGATGACTTTTTTCTAATAAAGAACCCATACTTCATTATGAAGATTATGAATGGGAGTGTCCAAATGTAGGAGATACGATGAATAAAAGTAGGTGGGTGGTCCATTACCTTGAGATTGCCCATTTCGAACTCAAAAATTTCCCACAAGATACTCTCGGATACGCTGATCAATTCGATTCTCATAAAGCCTCCACGCTTCACTATGAAAAGTTTGAGAGGGAGGGGCATGATTTGGGGGATGGCTATATATGAAAGGACCGGAAGCTCCAGTTTAGCTCAGCCAAATGCTTGCGGATCTAGACAATTGATGGATGAAAATGTTGAGCTGGAGCACGAGTAGCATCGTTCACATGTGGGCAACAGTCTTGAATGAGAGGAAGAACTAGAAACTAAATAGCGTATACGGATTGACTTGTTCGCTGCCCTGAGATATACAGAAATTTATGAGCGAAACGAACAACCCAGAAGGCGATTAAAGTTTAGTTTTCTGCATAAGCGAATCATGCTAGGCTTGATAAGCAATTGCCATTCACACAACGTGAGCTTTTATTAGGGCACCTTTTGTGGTGAAAAAGAAACATGCCTTGCATAGCCAAATGTATTTAGATTCCTTTGGGATGAAGTTTATTGTACTATCCTTTTAGAAAACAACTGCTGCGTCTTGGAGTCAGGAGGAGTTTTACAAAGTTAATAAACAACAACCCCAAAAAAATTTACAATAGGATGTCGAACCTACATAGATACTTTAAACCTGGTGCACCACCCACATTCCCTTTTACAAGTGGTACTTGCGGTGCAATTCATTGCCGTCGTTACTCCTTCATAGTAATAAGGAATAGCGTATCCATGGTGCAACTCGTTGAAAAGCTTCTTCGTCAACGTCATGTGTGTAAAGCTATTTGCATCAAACTCCCCGATCATACACGCAGCACCACGTAATTCTTCTTTTTGCCGACTCGTGTTGCTCATAGTAGATTGGGTTGTTCAACATGATGAAACGGGGTTGTCATGGTGCTGTTGCAGTGATACAATACAGAATGTCGTGTGAGTGAAAGACGACCAAACCTTGCACACAAGATCCCCTGATTCATATATGCGCGGGTTAGTATGTAGTATCATTTGAGCTAGAAGCAAGTAGCTCTCTCATATCTTTTGCTTTTAACGTCTTGGTTGTGTTGCTCTTACTCATTACTGATGACAAATTATCCCACCCTCACTGCACACACACACCCTCTCGCTCTCTCTCTTCTTTTTCAATTTCTCTCAATGCCCTGCTGAGTGGTTGAGATATGTACTGATCGATAAGTCGTGTTTGTCATGTCGTGTTACTTGGCTCGCATTAGAGAGCGATGCTGGGTTGGGTGGATTGGGGGGAATGGCTGGGTATATAATATATACAAATCAATTTTCTCTCTCTCTCTTCGCATATGTGTGTATGTGTGTGTGTGTGTGTACAAGGGAATGGGGGCACTCTTATGATGCCTGCTGTGATGGTTGTTGTTCGTTTGTGTTTGTCAGTAGTCATGTTGTATTGCCGAAAGCAGGGTGGTAATAATACTGATCGGTGACAGAGGATGGCCACTGGGGCTGGATATGGTATACGGATGATTCCATAACCTCCAAACCTTGGGCATCATGGCGATGGGAAGTAGAAGTAGCTGTACGAAGCAAAGGGAACAAGGGAGATTTAGAGCTGTTGGTGTCGTTCAATACGGCCGATGGATGAGATGACGTGGACGCAACAGGGGCGGCCGATGCAAAGGAGGATGTTGGTGGTGAATTCGTTAGGGAAGATTTTGCAGTTTCGCTTGTAGACCAGTCAAGTTGAACAGGCTCATCGTGTAATTTAAACTCTTGCAAAGAGAACATAGCCAAGGCAGCGTTGGCATGGGTATCCATACTATGTAAAATAAACATGTTGGTTAGAGAATTGCAAAGCTTATCTATGAGTCATACGCATGACATACCTCACAATGGCATAGTTCTCGTTGAGATGCAAGTCGATGCCGGATACGTATCCGTATTGAGAAAAGTAGAACCAAAGATCTTGTTCTAAAGAGCAATGTTAATATCAAAGGTATGTAACTTGCATTATTACTACTTACTCGTTGTCTCTGATGGAAGAGGATGAGCGTATACGGTGGTGACTGGAAGAGGAGCGCCGTTAAAGATATCATCGTAGGATTGTTTGTTGGACGACGATGCGGGTGTGAGTGATGGCGATTGCTGAGCTTCGACATTTTGTTCGTGACTATACGCACGAGTATTCTCAGATGATAATGAGGATGATGATGATGAAAGTGGTGCGCATTGAATAGTGTTTTTGCCAAGCTGCGTATTGTTGAGTGATTCTGCTGCTCCATGTGCGCTCTTTTCATCAAGGAAATTGACACGAGCCATGCCTTTGGTCTTGCCGGTGGCATTGTCCCAAATGAATTCGATTTGACTAGTTGGAAAAGTACACGTCAGCAGGGGAGATTGCAAAAAAATCCCTATGGTTCTCTTTGTTATTACCTTAGTTGCTTCTTGTATGGTGTCAATGATTCACGAATGGATTCGGTGCTAACATCCGGGCTGAGATTCTTCATCACTACACCATATGTGGATTGGTCGCTGCTACTCTTCTTTTTTGGCTCATTCCAGGTAGCTTCAACTACCTATTTGGGACGACGAAGAAGATGTGCGATAAGTAAATCTGATGTTGGGGGAAGAGGGCATGGCATCGTTCAAGGGGGTATGTATGTGGTGTGTGATAAACAAAAAGTATGCTGAGATAGCCCCCAGCAGAAAATTAGGTAGAACGCTCACCTTGCCAAAAAGAGTACGACCATCCATTACATGGAAAGCTTGTTCAGCCGCGTGATGATCGTGGAAACGAACATAGGCATGATGATCCAAAGCCTACATAAAATAAATGATATTTTACGTTAGCAAGTCCGCACACAAGGTTCTTTGTAACCCCTTCCACAAAAGAATGATTAGATGCAATCGGCCAATCATGACCGCTGCTTGCAGTCGATGGATAAGATACCGTCAAAATGCAAAAAGAGAATCATAGATAAAAAAAGAAAATAGGATCACCCATGCGCACCTCATCATCTTGCTCACTTACACTCCATCGCTCATCAGACTCTTCGGCCATGTGTACATGATCGACTGGTACGACTGTTGAGAGGATGGAATGTAGCATACGGTCGTCAACACGAGGGTCGAGATTATTGAAGCGTAATGTTTTGCAGTCTTGATGTGAATACGACATGTTGTTGTGTGGGCGCATAGTGAAGAAAAAAAGTATGTAGATAAAAAAGAAAGCAAGATGTCGTTCCAGGAGAGATGAGAGGGAGGGTTTTATGGTCGGTGCTGTACGACGATAACTAAATGAGGAAGCAAAAAAGTCCTCCTTCAAGAGATAAAAAATTTACAACTGAGTGAAAAGTCGTCAAAGGACCGATTCATGATGTCATGTTTCAACTGGAAGCGGTATTTACTGTTATAAAATACAATCGCAGTGCCAATCCAAGAGTCGTGACCCTAACCCCGAAAGACCCAAAGAAGTATGTCACCCCAAATGTCATGCAAGCCCGCTTTTCTCTTGGAAGAAGTGCAGATTATGCAATTGATGTCATTAGCTTGCACAACGAAGTGATACATCTTCCCTGGTAATCCATCATTTGTGTGGATCACACACACATAACACACATACACAGCCTACCAGTGGTACCAGTGAACAGCTGGTTTGAAATGAAACCAATATCATTATCTCATTTGCCATGTGCAACACACAAAGCAATACGATTCCCACAACCAAGGTTACCCATCATCACACAAAACGCACGCACGCCCTTGTCCCCCAACGTCTCTACCTCTTTAGAGTGTCTCTTTTTGTTATTACTGTTGCTCAATTAACCCACCCCCCAGCGGCACAATACCATAAGCTCTATTGTGCATGAAATTAGAAACAAAGAAGATTTAGTGGAAAATCACACGATTATAGGAGCTTGTACATGCATACAAGTAGCTATGCGTATGGCTGTATTCGTGATCTGCTATCTGTGTTGCATTATAAATCTAGGATATCTGTATCATTGGGGGGAAAAGAAGCGAGGAGCATACCCCCAAATTCTATGCTCAATGTGGAAATGCAAACGATCATGACGCCGAAAAGCAAGGCGACACCGCGTAAAATATTATATCATCTGGTGATTATTACTTGGCTTGCCGTTTGCAGCTTGGTGACAATTACTTTTCCAAGAAGTTGACCGATAACCCAATCTCTCACACAGCATGATGATAGGTTCATCTTCATTGCTGAACAATGGATGTTGCTTCAATTAGAAAAAGAACGTGCTTATGCTTTCGTTGTGGAGTAGTACGTGTGGGGGGGGAGGAGGGGAGGAGGAGCAGCAGCAGCAGCAGAGGAGTTGATCGGAGCAAAGACCGAGACCGCGGCGTTTATGTTTACAAGAAGTATCCACATCAATATCGTATGACATGGGGCGATACAATTGATCAACGCTACACTAATAAGGATAAGGAGAGAAGTATTGAAAGGATATACATAAAAAATCTTGATTTTGTTGGCTTTTTGTTTTTTCTAAACCTTCTCTATATACACATGCAAATGATTGGGTCGTCCAAATGAGTCTTAGTATTCTTCCCAGCCCTAGCATAAAAGGAAAAACCGAGCAGGATTGTCAGTTCTCAGATGCCAAAAGGTTTGGGATTGGCGTTACATACCACAGCATTGAGACGATCAACCTTGCCTAGAACTTCGCCTTCCATTTTCTTCATATAGGCATCCATCTTTTGGAGAACACCAGGAATGAAAGCACCAAGCATACGAATAGCAAGGAGGGCGGCATTGGTGCTGTTGTTGATTGCCACTGTTGCAACAGGTACACCACGCTGTATAACCATGTGATTAATCATCTATTGTGTACCCAATTGATTGGTTTATCAAATACGTACTGGCATTTGCACAATGCTGTGCAACGAATCAACACCATCAAGCGAGCTTCCCTTGACAGGAACACCAATAACTGGAAGAGGCGTCATGGCAGCAACCATACCAGGCAAGTGAGCGGCACCACCAGCACCTGCAATGATAGCTTTGAGACCACGTTCAGCTGCAGAGCGGGCGTATTCAAACATGCGATCAGGAGTGCGATGTGCTGAAACAATAGTAAGCTCAAAGGGGATATCAAAGTCCTTGAGAATCTTGGCGCCCACTTTCATGACAGGCAAATCTGAATCGGAACCCATGATGATACCCACCAAAGGACGAAGGGACAAGTTGCGCTCCACATCAGGCTCAATGGCTTTAAGAATAGGCTTGAGACGATCTTGGACTTGCATCATGGATTCACCAACAACAGTAATGTGACCCATCTTACGACCTGCACGGCATTCCTTTTTGCCATACAAATGAATCGTAGCACCATCCACCAACAAAGCTTCCTGGCAAGGACGATAGCATTCTTCCATACTGGTAGATTCACCAAGCAAATTGACCATGATGGATGCTGGCACCTTCATTTCAGTAGAACCAAGAGGCATATCAAGGATAGCACGCATATGATTTTCAAATTGGGATGTCTCACATGCTTCAATCGTGTAATGGCCCGAGTTGTGAGGACGTGGTGCAATCTCGTTGAGTAAAATAGAACCATTCTCCATCAAAAACATCTCGACACCGAAAATGCCTGCACCAGGGAAGGACTTGATAGCATCAGCGGCAATGGCTTGAGCCTTGGCAAGGGCAGCACCATCAGCTTGAGCAGGAGCAATGACCAAATGACAAATGCTGTTCTTGTGAATGGTCTCGACAACAGGATAAGTACGCACTTCGCCATTAGCACGACGCACCACCATCACAGCCAATTCCTTGACAAAAGGAGCCCACTTTTCTGCATACAAGGGCAAGTTCTTCAAGGCCTCCATAGCGGCAGGAATGTCATCAGCAGAGCGCACCACGTAGTTGCCCTTGCCATCATAAGCCATGGTCTTTGATTTCAACATGAAGGGATATCCAAATTGCTTGCCAGCAGCAGCAACAGCATCGGCATCAGGGGTCTCCATATACTCGGCCACAGGAATACCATGTGCTTGCAAATGTTGCTTTTGAGCATACTTGTCTTGGATCGTTTGAACCGTCTTTGCAGAAGGATGCACCTTGACTTTGCCTTCCTTTTCAATCTCGGCAAGGACTTGAGCGTCCACGTGCTCAATTTCAACTGTCAACACGTCCACCTTGCTGGCAAGCTCACGAATCTTGACGGGATCCTTGAATGCTCCATGAATGTGCTCTTGCGTCGCCTCGATTTGCTTGGCAGGGGAATTGACAGGGCTGTCAAGAATGGTCACCGAGAGATTCAAGCGAGAAGCAGCTTCCACCATCATGCGACCCAATTGGCCACCTATTGATTCCCGCATTAGTTGTACTGTTGACAAGGCCCGTAATGTCGTTTATTCATATTTGCCTCCTAGAATGCCGACTTTTTGTGTATTCATGGCGAATGCTGCTGCAAGAGAAGTTGTATGTAACGTGTGGACACAAAGAAGGTAGATCGCTGTGGCTTGTAAAAGATCGATTGCATTGAACAAAGATCTCTTGCCACACCCCGCCCAGCCCCACGCACCCCGCAGGAAATTAATTTGGAACCAGAAGCCACAACAACCATAGCATCATTATGACCAAGGTTGAGAAAACATGGATTGTATTACATCAAGCAATAAACAAAAGTATGCATACACTATAACATTGATCTCTTTTAAATGATCCTTGCCCTTGCCAATACATTGGATATACAGTGTCCACCATCTTCTTCTTGTCTGGTGGTGTGGACACCTAACGATGTGTGGAAGCCATAATCCACGCCTTTGGTTCTTCGCCAACTAGTGGAATCCTGCAATAATTGTACCAACTTCACCACAAGAAATTTCAGTCAATGGTTGACACGAATGCTTGTTTGATATGATCTTGCAGGCTATTGTCCACGTGATCAATGGCAGGACGATCGCGTTTGTGCTTGTTGTTCGACATCCAGCACAGGGCCTGGACCTTGAACAAGGGCCACCTTGTCGACGGCTATTACTCCCAACATTTGGTCTCTCGATTGTTTGTGGTCAATTTCTTGATGGGCGTCGAACGATGGATGGTTGGTTTTGTTTGATATTGATGTTTATGGGGGATGATAGCTGCATCCTGCTGCTCGAGAAGACCAAGTACTTCTTCCTTCGTATCACACAGAAGGCTTTTTGACAATGCGAAATGTTGAATTGCCAGTCGAGGTTTAGAGTAACTGGGTATTTTGTTGCCTGATACCCTTACGGCGTGGCCTTTTTCATCCGCATTTACATAATTAATGTGACAACAAGGAGAAACCGTTATATCATATCACCGCCATGAGGGCTATGTACATCTTGCTAATGCACCAACCAATGTAGACCATGCCATCCAATCCAGATTTGTATATGAATCGAGGTTAAACAGCTACATCAAAAGGAGGGTTATTATTACGAGTGCTTCATCATCAAGTGAGATGATTAGGTTTTACCTTATCAAGAGGCCAAAGATCATCACCAATATTGGTACATGGATCACAAAAAGATTTATCCACTATGGTGCTCGCATTAACTTGTTGGGTTTTGAACATGACAGCAATCAAAGAGTGATATGAAGGAAGAAAAAAGAGATGTACGAGGCGACAACACCCTTCTGTTTATATCTGCATGGTTGGCGTGGGTATTTCTTTGATCAAAGAAAAAAGGAGGAAAGGGTGATAAATGTTGTTGGGAATGTGGGGCCTCTACCCTTGGTGTGCTCAATTATCCTTGCATAAATCAGGATTCGAGATAGCAATGGCAAGGTGATCTGCTATCACAAATCACTAGCTGTGCTCATATCTACATACCTATTGTGATTAATACTCCAGGGTGGTATATAGGTATTCGAGTAATAAGCAGCAATGATGGAATGTTAGAGACCTTAGTAATGCTGGCAACATGCTGATGTGTCACGTGGGCTCAAAAAAGCAAATTGTATTAAACATGCAAAGCAAAGGACAAGAGTACGTTTATTGAGGTTGTGTCTTGTAAAATGAACATGGTTGGGTTTGTTATGCAAAGGATATCAGGTAGATGGCAGAGCGATATAAGGACCCTCGTTGTTAGCCGTAGTAGTATGTTGATTTGCCAAGCATTTTGTTACTTGCAGCACAAAAGGGGAAGGCGGCGGGTGTAACAATAGACGTTTGTTCCTTTTCCTCAATGTATCAAGATAGCCGTTACAACTATGAACTACCCTCCATATACAAAGCTGGTCCCGTAGAAGAACGCGAGTCTTTTGATATACAACCTTCAGCGACACAAAACCAAGGCTTAATCGACCACGACCTTCAAGGATACCCGTCGCCTCCTTCCTCCGCCGACAACCCATCCAATGTCAACGATCGTCATTTGGCATGGCTCCTTCTCATGACCCCGCTTGCAATGCTCATTTTCACAGTCATTCCTGCCGTGGCATCGTTTCCCTATGTTGATACCATGACAACCGGCGACGCTATCTTTCGACTGATCGATCCAGTGAGTTCTATTGGGCATATACACACACACGCAGCGCTTTATTGTGGTCACTGATCATGGACGCATTGGGTGGCGCGCTCTCACTCTGTGTAACAGGTCATTACATTGCCATTGAACCTCTTCATCATGTTTTATGCAATACCCTTACGAGATTGGAGTTCTAGGCATGGTAAGATTTGCTAAAAGGTACAAGATGGTTTATGATTTACTCATTCATTAGATGTGGATGAATGGCTATAGCACGAGAACGAACACTGGTGTGGATATTATGGGCTGTGGGTAGGTGCCAAGATACCAGATGATGTATCACATGACGCTAAACAACAGCATTTGTATGTAGGTGCTGGTATCTATGTACAAGGACATGGCGTGCATTTATCAGCTGCAATGTTCAAGGTAAAAGGTGGTGGGGATAGTAAATGGATCATTCAATCGGCTCACACTGGTATGTATGAATACGTACTGCTAGCATCCTGTACAAGATTTTATCAACTCGCACCCTGCTTTGATGGCAGCCAACCCTGATGTGGCGGACGAACTCCAAGCTATTTATTCGTACATGCGAAACTTTTGGGAACACATCATTGCCCATTACATGTATGCATTTGGTATGTACACTGCCACCATCACCATCACTTGGAGGTATTCTTTATTGACTTTGATTATTACATAGGTGCGGTGTGGATGTCATGGGTGCAAATCTTTGCATTCAGGAACCAGCTACATGGGCCTCTTAAAACCGGTGATCAAATTGTATTTGCAATTGCTGCATTGATTTATGGACTTTTGGTTGCTGGTGTGGCTATTGATTTCCCTTATGGCACTTATGGTACGCGGGTTGGGTTGTTACTCATTGTCATTGCTTGCCGTCATTGTTCTCACACTATGCACCCCCCCCCTTAGTTGGATTACCCTACACAATCCTTTTGGGTATTGTTTGTACCCTTCTCCTCACACTCAATCCACAAGGACTTTCCAAAGGTGGCATCCTTACAATGGGCCGTCGTATGGTGTTGCAGTATTATTTAGGTAAAACAATGTGGGAATACAAAGGGATCATTGTCATGGAAACGAGTCGTCTAACAACTTTTTTAGGCGCTTCTGTGGTGGGATTGATTGTGATCATTGGATGGGTTGGCAAATATGGATTCAATAACCGGACAGCAGCTGGTATCTGATACATACAACTTTATGCCGTCGTGCGTTCCCCGAGAATATCCATCTTATAGACTGTAATACGACCATAAAAATCGGTGCTTTCTTCAAACACAATCTTGAGACGCTGTACGGGAGTGCTTGGATCCAATGCAAATGTTTGTGTCGAATTGATGTCTTCAGGATAAAAGCTACCGAGATCCACGCAATAATCATTGGGATTATCGGCAAGACTACCAAGTGCACGGCATGTCTTGCCAACAAAGCCACCTTGGAACATAAATAGGATCGTGTGAATGGATGCTGTGCCTCCAAAGTCGCAAAGAATGTGTTGTGGAAGCCCCTATTACGTATCTTGAGTGGACTGCTACACCGACAACGTTGCTATCGTATAAAGTACCTGCTCAGAGTTCCAACACGTCTCTTCGCTGCCGTCAGTCAAGAACTGCTTGCCAAACGATGTCGTGTCGCGATTCAACACGGAGCTAACTCTACTCCCATGTCAGCCCTCTTTTTACAATTGAGACGAATAAAGGGATGAGCATACTTGATTCGAGTATCAGGTGTAATAAGACTGGTGGGAGCCATTTAAAAGCGTATCGGATATGAGAAAGAGAGAGAGCAAAAGATAAAAAGTTCAACAGCGACAGCACTAAAATGAATGATTTTGACATTTTTGTTTATTCGAGGAATAGGAAGGGACTATTTACAAATCGACATGAGGGATGTCATACAGGCATGATTACATGCGACGACCCTGTGCAATATCTTCACCATGGGCCACCTTGTTGGGGTCATTCATCAATTTACCACCGAGCTTTTCAATGTTGCCTTTGATACGTTCACCAGCAGAGGGAGCACGCTCAGCTTGTTGTGGTTGACCAATGTTTTGGTAGCTATCGGCAGTCGAAGGTTGATTCCATCCGGCTTGACGTTGTTGTGGTTGACCAGCAGCAGACGTTTGAGTTTGATCATATCCTGTTTGGCTTTGAGGTTGAGCAACACCAGTAGCACCAGCCGTATTACCAGCACTATATTGACCACCCGACGATTGTTGTGTGGTGGTGGGGTTGTTTGCAAATCCACTGGTGTTGTTGTTATCGTTGAAGCTTGATTGATTCAATGGCTCATTTTGGCTACCAGTGTATTCGGATTGATAGGTTTGGTCGTGCATGGTACGATCGATATCAGCACCGCTGTAATTGCCTTGTCCAGTGCCAGTAGAAGAGTATTGTTGATTGTACGACATGGTGATGAGAATAAAGATATCGTTTACTGCTTCTGCGTCAGGCCCTTTTTATAAGCCTCGATCGTCGATTTGATCAAACGTCATTATGAGATTTTATGATCGACAGACCCTTGTTGAATTGACCAAAGCGTTCATGCTTGCTCATACTTGGTTTTGATTGAATCAGATTCGAGCGGAATGCTATCATGGTTACGTCAAATCATAAAATTAGTAGCCATGTTAATGCAAAAAGATCTGGGTTGCCAATCAACCAATACAATGGCGACTTTATCTTCCCAAACAGTATACGCGTCCCAAGACTCGACTTTAGGATACATTACGTATAGCTGACATGCCCCATACAATGTACCCATATCACTTGAGAGCTGACGTTTGCCACATGTTGGTAAATCCAGCGCAACGATGATAGGTAAAGAAAAAGTGGGTGAATTTGGGGCTACACATTCGTAACAAACCCCTTTAAACAACAGTGATTTGATTGCCATGCAACAGCTTGGTTGCCAAGCAACTGCTTGTTGCCACTTGGCAACCTGAGACATACCGTAACAAAGCGAATAAAATAGTCCCAGTGAGCGTCGATAATACGTAGTCATGCTGATATTATTGATCATCCAAGCCTAAGATAAAACAGCTATGGGTCTCTAATTGCGTACAAGATATTGCATGAAGCTGTACTAAATTGCATCTTCTTTAACGTCCCATCTTAAGGTCAACTTTGGCGATGTAGAACCCTTATTGATGAAGGCTGTTGCCAGGATACCTAACAAGGCCACCTATTGGAGGCCGGCCCACAAATCCAACAAGGTCTTTATAGCTGGGCACAGATGCCACATATTAAAACTTTGTCAATGCAATTACTCTCACCATCTGCAACAGGTTGTTGAACAACAAACATGACCCAGAGCCAATTGGTTAAGAATGCTTACGAGGCGCATTGTTTGTGTTTGCTGGTACCTGAGTGACGCACGGACGCTGGTTGTGGTAAGCGTAAAGAGAACGGGGAGATACGGTCGAAAAAGGAAATCTCTCTCATAGCACAACCAGCAAAGCGGCTGAGGTTATTACCCCCAACAAGAATCTCATTTTACATGATCCCGAACTGCTCGAGACCTTTGTTGTCCCATTGCTGATGATGCATGTAAATGCAATGATAGCCTGGTTTGGATATAGGCCATTAGCCAATAGAAGGAGTGTATGGAAATGACATGTTGCCTGATGTAGCATTGCTAGGGATCTAGAATGTTTCAAGGAACACGAGGCACAGCACACATAGTAATTCCCATTTTTCTTCCATTGATGTGACAGAAAAAAAAAAGTGGTGTGCAAAAAGAAAGGATCCAGGCTGTGTCTAATTAACATGCCCAACTTTTACCACATAGGTGGTATATCCGCGCGTGCGTGTATGTGTGCCAAGCCAAGCCTCTGGGGAGCGTCAGAGATGTAGTTGTGTGTGTGTGTGTGTGCTTTGCCAAACAAGAGTGTAGGCCGTTGGTGTGCGGTCGTGTCACATTGCTGATGACGCGTTTCAAAAAACATGTTGCACGGCACCACTTGATCTCAAACAAGCACACACAGGCAAAGGGGAAATGGAGGTGATGATGAGTGGGAGTCAAGTAGCAGTGTTGGTTTTTTTTCCGGGTGAGAGGAAAAAGGGATGTTTGTCACACCTTGTGAGAGCGAACCAACACATGTGTCCAATGACCCTCTTGTTGGGAGGGTAAGTGAGTAAGTGAATGAGAGCAACAATCACAGAGCGTCAGCGACAACGACGATGATCATGGATTGTTATCAATCAGGGGATTGTTAACGTTTGTGATGTCGTATGCCAAAACTAATTAACTTGGTATTACCCGTTTGCTCTTTGACGGCTATGACGATCGTTCCTATTTTCACCAAATCACCGCCATCATCAGCCAAAAGGGTTACAAGGTATGTGAATATATATGTGTGTGATGTGTAAACGATATACAAGTGGTAGTCCAAGTGACATGTGGCAACGAGAAAAACATGGTAGATATGTGCTATGGTGTAGCAGCCCTGCATCTGCACATGCAACAAAGTTTCAGGTGGAGCCTGAAAAAAAACGTTTAATTGAAGGGATACTGCACACCTGCTTTATCCCCCCTTACCCCTTGTCATCTTGAATACAAGATGGATTTGGGAGGGCCAAGATAACAATAAAACACAATGAATGTGGATGGGTGATGATGCTTACTACCTTTGTAAAGAATGTGCTTTGCTGTGTGGATAATGACCAGAATAAAGAAAGCACCGAGCGATTCCTAAATGGGGTTGTAAACCTGTTTGACCGCAATCAGGGTGGTAATAAAGTGTGGAACCGTTACTGCCACCGACAACAAATAACACACAGGCTGGTTATTTTGTGTCTCCTTCCTATCTTTTCTCATCTTTTTTCTCTTTTCAACGCTCTTTTCATCCTTTTGTACTGTATCCAACAGCCAGCATCTCGTCGAATAAAGTACAATCACCGATAAAGACGCCACAATAACAACAACAACAACGATTTATCTACGACACACGACGATCTACATATAAAGATGGGTTGCTGCCAATCTGCTGAACGTGTTGAGGAAAAACAACGAAACGATGAGATCGAAGCGCAAATCAAGCGTGACCGAGCCAACATGAAGATGGAAATCAAAATGTTACTGCTAGGTAAATACGATGACTATCGCCACCTTACACCCTACGCATCGCTCACACAATGAAAAAAGGGGCTGGTGAATCCGGCAAATCGACCATTTTGAAACAAATGAAGCTCATCCATGATGGTGGCTATACACCTGAAGAGCGAGAAAGCTTTAAAGAAGTGATTTTCAGTAATACCATCCAATCGATGCGTGTGACAATGGAAGCAATGCAAGATCTTGGCATTGTTTTCCGTAATCAAGAAAACGAAGTGCATCGCCGATTGGTATTGGAGGCTCCACCCCAAGTCGATTATTTGAGCCATGAGCTTGTGGAAGCGATTGCAACCTTGTGGGACGACCCGGCTGTAAAGGATTGTGTTGACCGAGCCAATGAATTCCAACTGAATGACTCGGCACGGTAGTAAGTATCACAAACACACGTAATGTGCACGAACACAATCTCCCGTTTGGAATAAGGCTCACTGATACTGCTCTCCATAGCTATTTCGATTCTATTCTACGTATCGGCCAACCACACTATATCCCTAGCGACCAGGATGTATTGCGATCACGCGTCAAATCAACGGGTATCACCGAAACGACATTTGTGATTGGCGACTTGACCTATCGCATGGTAGACGTGGGTGGTCAACGATCAGAACGCAAAAAGTGGATCCATTGTTTTGAAAACGTTACGACGTTACTTTTCCTTGTCGCTATTTCTGAATACGATCAAGTGTTATTTGAAGATGCATCTGTCAATCGCTTACAAGAATCTTTGACCTTGTTTGATTCAATCTGCAACTCCCGGTGGTTTATCAAAACATCCATCATTCTTTTCCTCAACAAGATTGATCTCTTTGCAGAGAAATTGCCACGAAGCCCACTCTCAAAGTACTTTGATGATTACAAGGGCGGCGATCGTTATGATGCTGCATGTCAATATCTCCTCCAGAAATTCGTTGCACTCAACACTCGTGCCGACACTAAACAAATCTACACCCATTTTACGTGCGCTACAGAGACAAAACAAATCAAATTCGTCATGAACGCCGTCAACAATATCATTATGCACGAGAATCTGGCAAAGGAAGGTCTTTTATAAACGACTCCAACAACAAAATGAGAGGATTCAAGTAGCCAAATACACACCAACACCAACACACATTTAGCACCATCCGCACAAACAATACCCCTCGATTCCTATCCAATCCATTTTGTCGTAGCGAAAGCAACTTGACGGATACATTATCGTTCCCTACAAGCACACACACACACATACGCAATCACTTTATCGCGTCCACACGCCCCGCATTTTAATATTTGTTATACTAGGATTATTCCCCCACACCTCTTTTCTCTCTACCAGTGTCTTTTTTTTATCATCATCTTGTCGTGGTCCGTCGCTTGTATGCAATGCATTATTCTTTCTCTCTCTCTCTCTCCTATCCCCCTCTCTCCATGAGCGCACGCTCTCTCACGCACTCTTATTCATGCCCATACTTCTTTACATGTGTACAAAAAGTTTACTAAATGATGATTCGGGATTTGCTATATAGTTAACTTTTTTGAGGGTTAGCAGAGAAAATGGGGGATGATGACGATCTTCACCATGTATGGCAATGGGCGGCTTTACAAAAAAGAATGACGAGTGATTGGGGTTATGAAATGTGTGTATCTTTATATCATTTGTCATGTCGATCATGGGTGCCTTGTTGAATCAACTTTGCCGGGTGATCCATCATAAAGGTCTTTGAGCGAATAATGGGAGGAACGTTACGACGACCAATGACGCTATTCACTAGATGATGTGCTTTGGATTTGATGCTGTTGTTGTTGTTGCTGCCTTCATCTCCTGTTGTGGTCCGTGGTATATTCTTGTGTCTCGCTTGTTCAACAATGTGGACGGATGAGTCGCTGTCTATTTCCCATTCTTTACTGCATTAGGCGATTTTGTCATCCATTCACACCTTTTATACTACTACCTTCGGCTGGTGACGAAGACAAGGTTGTTGCTTTGGTATCCTCAAGTAAAATTGGACGTTGTTGTTGTGAATGCATCAAAAGTGGTGAGGGTCCACGACTGCTGCTAGGCGACGCGGTGCCACTGCTGCCGTTGTTGTTATGGTTACTGCTACTACTAGCAAGCGTAGGTCCACCACTACTTCTTCGACGAGTCAAATTTTTCCAATCCCTCAACAAGCTTGAACGTGATGATATGGGCACAGGCGGCGGTGGTAAATCAGGTGTAATGGGACGATTATCAACGAGTGCAGAACGTAGGCTACGCATACTGCCACGTGAGATACGTTGCGCTCCAGCGGATTTTGGTCGTTCGGTGCGTTTCACCTCCTCTTCAAATCTAGGTCGGGTTTCTGAAAATTGATGTGCCATGGTGCTATGTGCCTTGAGAGCTCCTTCTCTCGCCCGAAGATTGGGTAAAGTAAAGCTGTCGGATTTCAATGCCGCATTCTCCGCGTTGATCACTACATGACCACGTGGTACATTAGACCCAACCAGTCAGCTAGTTTAATATCTCTTTTACTTACTTTTCAAAAGGAGAAATGCACGTAATTCATCTTCATCACGGATAACGGAGGGGCTGGAAAGCATAGGGGTGAAATCCATTACATTCTTTTTCGTTGCTACTTGGACCCTAGATATGCCTTATTATGAGTAAAGAAGTGATGATGATGATGATGATGACCCCCACCCTCTTGTATCATTTACCTCCATGCATTTTTCCCTTCAGGATGAATAACAATATACACATGCAAAAACTGAGATCGTATCACGTCTGGGTCGAACTTTGCCGTTTTTCCTTCCACAAACACAATGCAAACAATATCTACATACAACTGCCTGCATTAGCGTCTTTGTACATACATGCATATTTATACGCCCCACATCATACTACATACCATTGCCGATGTATCGCTTACGATGAACTTGTTGCTTGTCATTTTCCCTCAAAGGCATCAACGGAGCCACATGAAACATGATCTCGCAGTCGCGCCATGATGATGCAAACGACGTTTCACCCGATTCTCCTGCTATGTGTCTTTCATAAGTCTCATTTTTGCCTATACCTTTATGTAACCTTACATTTTGTATCCAGTCCAGCTGAATATCCTTTATAGCCACAGAGTTCAACGGGTTTGCCCATGATGTGGAGAAATCGTTCCAGCGATTCAGATAGTTGCGAATTGCCGAACCACTCTTCTTCGGTTGTTTGCCCATCATGCACTGAAAGCACACCAAACTTGTAGCATCGAGGGATCTCGTTTTCATCAAATCTCAATAAATCCTTTTCCAATCCTGATAGAATGGTAGCTTGGGCTGACATTTCACGAAAATCACGCATGTCCAATGTTGAATGTACGGATTTGACGGCAGCACGCATGGTACGTGTACTTGGAGAAGTAGGATGTTGATGTTGTGTTGAAATGATGGCGGATGAGATACTGCGCAAAGGTCGACGTCGCCCCTTGGGATCCGTAATAAGCGTAGCATGATCCAATAGATGACCTTGTCCATGTACCTCCAGATCAGTCTCCGTTTCCCTGGCAACGTTCTCGCCAACAATACTATAGAGTGTGGCCTATGGTAACCATGTCAACAACTTTTTATCGTATCATCGTTATTGGAAATGTACCTACCTTTTTCTCCCTGTAGATGACTCTATGATTGTATCCACTGTTGCTGGTACGTTCTCTCACAATCGATATGATGATATCTTGATCCATGCCCACAAGTGTAATATACGGCTTGCCCACAAAGTATTGTCGGAACCAATAAGCTCGATTATCCAATTGATCAGGCCACATGGACGCATAATCAGCGACAGCGCGATTGGGTAGGATCTTTGGTCGTTCGATATGAAATTCATCACGATGCGATTGAATGTATGAAGGTGTTGCTGCAATATGAGATTTACATTCGTCACATATCTCCTGGATGTGCTTGACCTAACGTTGACGTTGAGTTAGAGCAAGGGCCAATGATGGGACACTTTTATATATGCTTTACCACTTGTTTGACTTGATCAGGTGATGAAGATACGCTTTGTTTCAACGACTTGATTCGATCCTTGAGACGAGACACGACACTGGCGGGCGCGTCCAAAGCATTGACGAGAATTGCAACACTGTCAAGAGCTACTTGTACATTACGGTCGTCGTTGTCAGGATCGTCAAAGGTTGCACAGTGTTCGTACACCCAGTCGCAACATTCCTCAACCGTTGGTGGAGGTGCGGCCATGAATGAGTGAAAGATGCGTCGTTGCCAATCGACTGCCAGGCAAGAAAAGAAAAGGGGGTAGCAGCAAACATATAAGGGGGTGAGAAAGGAAAGTATCCATTTTATACCTCGCTTGCTTATTTGGGCGCTCACCTTATTCTCCCCCTCCCCCTTCCCGTGACCCCAGTGTAGGTGAGATGTTTATTAACATGTGTCAAATAAGAAATGATTCCCTTGCTTGCTCTCTCTCTCTCTCTTCCTTTCTCTCGCTCTCCGTGCACGATAAAAAGACATGTACATCTTGTTCTTCATATGCAGGTAGATCATGCTTAATGTGGGAGTATATGTACAATGGCCTCCCTTTATTATCATCACACACACACACACACACCCCAATTAGGCTTTTGTTTGTATTAGATCATCCCACGCCTTTGTATAATCCCTCACCTATGCAAGTTGTATAAAAGATTCCTTTTTATCATTCATAAAGGATAATGGTGTCCTCTTTCTTGTGGATTACTATCATCGGCTGTGGCTCAAACTGAAATGAAAAACGAGGAGAGGAGGCAAGAAGGAGATGGAAAACGAGATTCGTCGTCGCACCACATCCAATAGATAATTGCTACATGCATATCACCACCTTTAAAAGTGCAACAACAATACGACGCTGACAAGATGATGCATGCATTGTTCTATTCACATGCAAATCCCGATCGATCAACGAAGCTTTTATCACACATGTTGTATGGGCACCATGAATGATACCCCTTACTACTACTGCTCTCTGTCGGTAAATAAAAGACTCGTGATTTTTTATGCAGACAACAAACCATGATGGTGCTACGCGACTGTGTGCACAGACCAAGCCTATTTACTCATCGCTGCTGCTCAATTGGCACCAAAAAGTCGGTCATGCAGGATAAGTGATCGTCTCTTTATTGGGCGGGAATCAGATCACTTTGTATCGTATTGGCGTCCCCATTCTAATGCAATTAATGCAGGTCTATCTTTACTGGTGTTGTCAAGTTAGGGAGATTACCGAGGTTTATATCCATAAGATTTCAGTGTTACTATGCATGGCTCATGAAGGTGCCACCGAACCAGCTATACGGGGGCAATGGCAAATCGTATAGTAACATGATGATCATCGCACACCCCCTTTTTGCTCTCCATGCCATAAATAAAAGCCAATGATGATGTCTATGAATACCGCTTGCTGATAAGCAGCCTTGAATGCACCAAAGCAACGTTGCCTCCAAAGAGTTATGGAGAACCACCATTGTCTAAAAGTCTACTGCATAGTGGATAGTGTTCCAGCTACTACATGCCATAGCAAAACAATGGGATCTGTAGATGAGAAACAAAAAACACGCTGTATGTTGATTGACATAGCTTGCTATGAAGCACGGCAATAGATGGGCGTTTATTTCGGTGAAGCTACTATTATTATAGAACGATGTCTACTAGGATTATTAGTGAATTGGGATTTTCCAATCGAAGGCCCAACGGTTAATAATAAAACCTTTGGTTGGCTTATCAGTGATCTCATAATCATGACAGGTGGGAAATCTTGATTTTTTGTGGCCATCAATAAGCAATTAACAAGGTAAAGGCTCGTTGATTAGCTCGGTCACCCGGCTTCAATCATGTGATTTAAAAGATTAAAGCAGTGGTAGGTTGTCTGATGAGCACCGTCTTGTAAATGGATCATGCTTATCACCATGTCACAATGATAGTGTACCTTCGATCAGTGGACCCGAGGCAAGTTTTATTGTATGCATGATGCTAGCTAGTGTAGTAGTGGGGATATTCAAGAACCGCCAGGAACAAGAGCTGTCGTCTTTTCTTTGACACGTCAAAAGTTATGACCCAACCTGCCATTTACGACCTACAAAGTATTCCTTGGTGGTGCTGTTTCACTAGTGAATGGTGCAATCGAAGCGAATTTGGAGTGTTACCAGCAATGTGATGAATGCCGTCTCAAGGCTCATGGCGAAGGCCCCCATTGACGTGCTCCTTGAATGTAGCTTTATTCCCTTCAGTCCAAGAGTCATCAAGTTCTCTCCTCTCTATCCAAGGTCCATGACAATTGGGTATGCTGGAACGTGGATCGCATATGGTTTGTTTGACAAGATGGTTTCCACAAGGAGCATGTTCGTATCCAGGTGCTATTATCTAGGGGCAACCGTTGGCTAGGCAACCATGGTTAAAGAAACACCTTCAAGATGATACTTTGTTTGAATCGATTACTCTACTATTATGAAACTTCGGAGGTACTACTGTATTGGGATTGTCATATCCTGGAAGGATGCTTATGATGAGGGACAGGATCAAGAACGTGCTTTACATCTTTTGGTTTACGCGATGCTTCAGGGTCACTTTGCGCACGAACATTATTGGGAAGTCTGCAAAGGTACAACATCCATCTTGTATTGTGCTTGAGGAAAGGCAGAGTAACAAGGTCATACATCATAGGTGGCAATTCCAAGCAAGGGTGAAGCTTTATTCTTATGCACCTTGAAGGATACGATTGAGGTTGCCATGGACTTGTGAGAATGGCACACTTTGTGTTTGATTATGGTGGTATGGAAATCAATGTTGGATATACATAGCTGGTATCGACTCGAATGAATATAGTTATCCATGGTCATTCCACCTCGTTTCAGCAAGCAGTTACCTCTTTCCTCCCTTGATCTCGATCTCTCATACGCTCTCAAATGCCTACTTTTTGTTCCTGGTTGGAAGGCTTTTATGATCATGATTGATTGCTAGCGTATTCGTACAAGATTATACACCCACCCCCCCGATAATAAATTTAGGATGATCGTCAGGCTTACTACTGTTGTTATCCATGATTCTCTGACAAGCTTTACAATGAGACAAAGGCAATGATGAAGCAACAATCAACCATGTATACAAGCTAAAATGGGTCTTATAATCGGGGCCGAATACTTAGAGGCTTCTCTTTACACACATCATACGGCTTTTACATCCACTCATTGCTTGACATGATATACCCAACAACAACACGTTTCTTATAACCCATTCGACTCAATCCATGCATTCGCAAAAACATGTCGCAGCAACATACCGGATCTTCTTGATCGGTATTATCTTTTTGTACATCTTTATCATCTTATCTTCTTTACGCTGCGCCCTCCATCATCATTACTTCGCCACATCCAACAATTATAAATAGTGGACCATCTCATAGAATAAAACATCATCTTACGTTCTCTTTAATTTATTGTCTATTTGCCTGTGTGGTCTATCTATCCTTCGTGGTAGTCGTCTATTATCCTGTGTGGATCCAAAAAGAAAGACGACAAACAAAACGCTGTCGTATCATCGATTGATCCAACAATTATAGTTTTGTACCTCCACATGTATTCCTTAATATCCTTTGTACTCATAACCTTATCCCAACATCTATATATATATGACCTTTTCATAAACTAAAGAACGACACGTTATAGACACATCTTTGATACGAGCTATTGCTTTGGGCTTTGTATAGACTTGTCGTATCACAAAATGATGATGGCTACAACATCATAGACTTGTACGCCCCACATGTATATCCAATATCTTTTGTACTCATAACCTTATCCCATATACATATAAATATCACCACAACACAAAATAAAGGACGACACGTTGTATTCACATTATTCGATACGGGCTATTGCTTTTGGCTTTGTATAGTCGCGTCCCTCTTACGACAGACTCGTCCCTCGCACGACAACGCAAAAAATCACGTGACCCACAAAAACTGTCGTTATCGTATGGCTGATTAGATCAGTGGCCAATGATATAACTTTTGGTGTTGCTATGATAAGTGATGATCTTTTATTGCTAAGGATGTTCACGATATATATATGTTCAATGTATGGATTCTATGAATGATGTGGAAGATGCTAGTAAAGGGCTTCTAGCAATTGCCAGCATCAAAAGGAAAAGGGTTCTAGAAGGAACGAGCAAAAGCTAGGTCACGTGGTCACATGACCTACGACAAAACAAGAAAACAAAAAGCTTCTAGCATCATTCGATTCAATTGCCTAATTTAGCTGATGGTGGTTTCGATCCACCGGCCTTTGGGTTATGAGCCCAACGCGCTTCCTCTGCGCTAATCAGCTCTGTTTTTATGTCGTGGACGAGCTGAGTGTTGGCCCCACGCCTGCCAAATCGAGACGGAGGTTCAAGCCCAGGAATCCAGGTCGACCACCACACGTGACTTCAAACATTCAATGACCGACGGCGGCCTTGGATCTCCCTGGCAACTTCTCGAATACACCAGCACCCTCACACTCCTTGCAGTAATTTATAATTGATCACACCACCACACCACACCAATCACTTCCATGTCGATGCTTCTAGCAAAGGATGTCTCTAGAATGATTATGAATACCTGCTACTAGCATCTTCCATAGACTTTAGTATAAATATCAGTAGTTTTATCATTGCAATAAAATAACCAACATACAACTATCTTATTATCTCCATACTTTTATCTTATCTTCAGTCTCTTATTCGACTTACGGCTTCCTCTGGATATTCCTTTCATTCTCGGTGCTAGTTTGAGTGTCTCTTTGGGTTATTTACGACTTCTTTACAAAAACGGAAAGAGAACAAGACAACTAGGAGCAAGGACCTGACATTTAATTGGACGAGGTGGTCACAGGTTAGTTTGTAAATTTCCAAATTAAGAAGGTGATCATAGGATGATAGGAAAAGTTGTATAATGTAGCTGAATTGGTATAGAATGCAATGATGAGAAAAGGAAGTGAATTGGGAGGGTCATTGTAGAGCAATTTAAGCGTAAAGTACATTTTAGTATTTCGGCCTCAGGATTTTAAAGAGCGAAGAGGCTTCCTCCATGTGCCATGTCCACCTTGACACAATGTCAGCGATCGCAACTACAACAACAAGTGACAGCGCCCGTTAACTATACAAAAGGTGAATAAGAGAACGAACGACATCATACAGCTCCCTAGCATAATGCATAAATCGCGTGGCTAACTAACAAGTTTGCCATCTTGGACAATGATAATAATACAAGCCAAATTACAACATTTATTGAGAGACAATACTACCACCAAGAATCATGTAAATAAACGAAGACTACTTTCGACGGATGAATGGAACATGTGCTTGCCAATCCAATAACATTGATGATCTCTCCCTTGGCATATGACATCCATAACCATCATCCGGCAACCCGTCCAATGCTGTAAAAGCTTTCCCAAAGTATACTTGCTGTTCTCGCGATAATGCTTGTGCTGTACATCGCCAAGTAATGTAATCTCGTTGCGAGAAGGAGTTCGATCCCAAGTATCATGTACACCACAAGAAGCTTCAGCTAATGATAGAAAAGAAATGATCCTGACAACGTTGCCAAGACTATGCCCTTTTGCAATAATCTCCCTGTCAACCGCCATCGCCAACATAAAGTCGTCAGAGATTTGCTGTGACAGAAGCGTGTAAATCATCCCTAATGACCCTGGTAGGTTGATGCTTGTGCTTGTTGAGCACGGTTGCTGCATCATGTTGATCAAGCTTGAGCAACTGCTCCATGTCGGTATCCATCCATGCATCCACGCATTCTTGCTAGGTCAGCTCTTGAGATAATTGATTGCAGTAATGAGTAGTGTTGTGAAGCTTGATGAAGGTATAGGCGCAAAGCCAATCTTTTGAGCCATATCTTCTACACGCTGAAAGCATCCTTTTCACGATCCATCCCATCACCATAATGTCCAAACGCATTGTCTCAAATTGCCTCATCTTCAAGCCATCATTTGGATTCCTTCCAGTTGAAAAACAGTGACGCGTTTGAATGTTGGATGCGACGCAGCGTCCACTTGATACAGGCTGGGACTTGAACCCAAAGAGATGATGATGATGATGCCCCGAGTTGCACTGCCTGTTCAAAAACCTATTCATTATTAGCACACATAGACAATAAACGCCTTTTTTCAAAGTCTTCGCTCTTCATTGCACTTGCCTTTTCCATATTCATAAAGACGCGTTGTTGTTGGTTACTGGAAACCGAAAACCATGGTATAGTGTCGTTGAGCCGAAACAAAACGCCAAACCAGCATCCGTCTTGAGACCAAACTTGCCCTCTATACAAGCTAACACGTCAATGGAACCAAATCGGCTGCAACATTGGGCTTTGAATGTACCTGTTGACACCAAGCGTAGAGCGGGAATAGCAACGAGCAAAAGGATGCAACAATATCGCCATGGCAACCACCCTCATTCCTCAGCACTTGGGCACACTCACTCCCTGACAATGCATGTTCATTCAATACGTCACAACCAACAAGAGGCACTCTTTTACAGTACATTACCTTGATCGGGATGTCGTGAATGGGATAAAAGCAGATAAGGGAAGAAGAGAAGACAAGCGTTGTCTCAAGTCGTGGAGCTACCGTCCCCAAGTTTAAATCCCCTACTGCTATTACACTGAGGCCACTCAATTACCCTATACACACCATCCACCCAAACACACAACTCACCCATCATCATCAGCATCCTCACGATAGACAATAGGCACGCGTAAATAAAAGAAATGATCCTCACGTATAGCAAAAGGGTGTGTGTCATTTTACACCTTGCATGATAATGATGATGATCCAACAACACCCATTGTTGCCATACTACCATGTCACCTCGAATCACGAAAGTTCCATGGTGGAGATGATGAGCTGGAGTAGGGCAATCGTATGTATGCATTGGTTTGGGCAATTTAGGTGAATGGGAGGAATGGGCTATCAAGTGGCAGTTTACAAATAACTTTGCAAAATGATTTTTCTCATATTGGGCGAAACTTCTGTGTTTGAGCGTTTTTCAGTCAAATCTCATCGGATCAAGAAAGTTGACTGATGGGCATGCTGGGCTGGAGCAGGACAATCGTTCGTATGCATTGGATTGGGCTACAATGGAGAGTGGGAGGACTAGGTTATTAGCTGGCATTTTGAACTATACCTAAATAGTGTACAAGAATCATGCATCGACTGTGCTGAATGACTCAAGTTACACAGACACACCCTCTGCATCTTTTGCTCTATTATAGTCATACTACTTTACATTAAACAAAGACCACTTCCCATATAGCATCATGCTTACAAGCATAAAGGTGCCTGTATCTCCAAACTTTACAATGAAACATGGGGTTTTTATTAGAGCAATGTGCTCGACTTGGCCAACTGCACCTTGGGTGCCAGTTTCACGATCAAGCTTGCCAATCCAGATTTCGCAATGTCGCCACCAGCCAAACTGGATCCGGGGGTCGACCTCTTCGACGACGACGACCAAAGAATATTTTTTGGGCTGTTTGCGACATTGAACGCGAAACTTTCACACAAGGTGCAGTTGGCCAAGCCGAGCACATTGCTCTAATAAAAACCCCATGTTTCATTGTAAAGTTTGGAGATACAGGCACCTTTATGCTTGTAAGCATGATGCTATATGGGAAGTGGTCTTCGTTCAATGTCAAGTCGCTGGACCCTGGCAGAGCAAAAGATGCAGAGGGACCTCTTTGTGTAACTCAGCTACTTTGCATGACTGGAAGGATGGAAGGATGATACTATATACTGTTGACAAAAGCCCGTACATTGCGAGCTATCAGCCATTTCTTCACAATAGCCACTATTGTCCACTCTATGACATGTGAGCGATGCTCCTGCTTCAGACATTCATTTCCATGATTGGATTATGTTGATCCGAGTTGATTTGACCGAGATACAGCCAAAGACGGATTACATCAATCCACACATCTAACCATGCTCTATGTTGCTCAACTGAAGTAACCTTGTATGAGCGTAGCTCAGCCAAATCAACTCGGATCAACATAATCCAATCATGGAAATGAATGTCTGAAGCAGGAGCATCGTTCCACTGTCATAGAATGGGCAACATTGCCGATTGTGAGGAAATGGCTGTTAGCTCGCAATGTATGGGATATTGTCAATAGTATACAGTATCATCCTTCCATCCTTCTAGTCATGCAAAGTAGCTGAGTTACACAAAGAGGTCCCTCTGCGTCTTTTGCTCTGCCAGGGTCCAGCGACTTGACAATGAACAAAAACCGCTCTTCATATAGCATCACGCTTACAGCATAGTGAAAACATAAAGACGCCCATATCTCAAGATCCTACAATGAAACATGGGGTCTTTAATAGCGCAATGTGCTCGGCTTGGCCAACAGCACCTTGTGTGCAAGTTTCACGTTCAATGCCGCAACTAGCCCAAAAAATATTTTTTTGATCGTCGTCGAAAAAAATTCAAGAGGTCGACCCCTGGATCCAGTTTGGCTGGTGGCGACATTGCGAAATCTGAGATTGGCAAACTTGATCATGAAACTTGCACCCAAGGTGCAGTTGGCCAAGCCGAGCACACTGCTGTAATAAAAACCCCACGTTTCATTGTAAAGTTTGGAGATACAGGCATCTTTATGTTTTGCATATGCTGTAAGCTTGGTGGAGTTGCTTTCTCCTGGTGGATGATGTCGATTGCATGAACGGAAAGATGAAGAGCTGAGCGAAATGGCACGTAGTGGTTACACAAATATGTCCTTGACAGGTTTGCTGCACAAATGGATGATGATGATGATTGCCTTTTGTGAAGGTACGTAAGTAAACAACGTCCAATAATGAAGATGTATCAAAGTAACTGGTTTATAGGAACACGCATATATCAGGGATGGGTGCTTATACATAATAAATTCACGGTGGGTTGAGCTGCATAAAAAACAATTGGCTTGATAGTAATGCCGCACGGGCCTAAATGACGCCACCTCCTGGACACGGTAAGATCATGTATAGTTTAGTTACGAGGGCTATGTTTAATTGACATTTCGAGCAGTGGTCTATTACTCTTCACCCAAATGTATAGGATGTTTGTTTCGGTGCGTATTCACAGTGGTAGCTATAGCAAGCGGGGTGGCGTGGAGTGCACAAATACAAAACAACGAAAGGAAAGACAAAGAGCCACTTCTTCTCCTCTCCCGCTTCACAAAGCAAGGTAAGCTTGTCTCCATTGACAAAGTACAGAGCATTAACTGCTGCCATTGTTGCCTTCAAAGCACAGTGTCGATGATGTACAGGTGACCAATGGCGACACTTTCCAAGGCAACCAAGTACGCGCGCGATCTACCCTTGACCCAACCTTCCATTCCAACACAACATGTACGTTCAATCGCTGCAATACTTTATTATTCAAGTGGACGTTATGGTACTAAAGTTTACGTGTAGTCCTGTCGTTCTCTCGTTCAAACAAGGATCAAGGGGCCCGTCGTGTGTCGCGTGAATGCTTTCTATGGATACCATCGAGGAGGGGTCCCCAACACATAGTTACTTTGAGTATGTTGACAAAGAAGGCAAATGTTACGGTTGACATCTTACATTGCATTTACTGTAGCTTGGGCATGTCTGATGATGATACCTGTGGCAGCAACAAGATATTGATACCAAAGCAAGAACGCTGTACGTTGGCTCAATGGTATGCATGGTATTGAACCTATAAAGCAAGACTATTAATTAACGGCCATTACAGTGAAATAGCAGCAGCAAGTATGGATGAATGGAATGGAGATACGGTTATTGAAAGCAAGAATGCAATTGAGAATGTCCCAAGGTAAAGTGGTATCCTGGGTGGTGATCTTCAAATTGGACTTATAAAAGAAATCGATTGACAGGCTCTCGCTCGGCTATCAATACTATCACGACAGCATGTCAAGGGTGTCATTGTACCGTGTTGTCTACAGGAGACGACCATGTTGTGTTGGTGGAAATCGGCGCGATTCACGGTGCTACTTGAACTTGATGTGCATCCAAGTATCGGCTCCATCATTGTATGATTTATGCTTTACTCGCCTTGAAGAGAAGATGGTACCTCTATTGGCAACATGCGTGATCCACGGCTCATAGTGGTGTCAAATCTGTGAAGGGCTCATGGCAATGGGACACTGTTGAATCGGGCGTTTTGACCAAAAAAGGCACGACAGCGTGCAGGATATGGATGGATCGATTATGCTTGGATACATCAACATGGTGCATACAAGAAGGCGTTCGTTGCAGTCATATGGGATATCCAGGACCTGGTGTTTTCTGATCCCTTGAGGAGGTCGACCACTTTATCAGCTCACGCACTCTTTGGCAAGTCAACGATCCACGCGCCCATGCACATACTAGCAGGATGTTATCACCAACGTTATCACATATCTCTTTCGTCTACTTTTATCACTTCTTTGATTATGCCATTCCAAGCCCACATTTTGGTATGTCAAGAGAAGTTTTGGGTGAATCAATGGATCATCGAGAATGCTCATGTAGCGGTAGTTGTTCTTCAAGGCCTTACTGCTCTCCTGTGTTGATTGTTGTCTGCATGATGTTGAATCTTATTCCTAATGGTATGAGTGATTATTCCTTGTGTCTTTCTTTTGTTTCATCGTATGCTACTACGTGGTCGCACGAATAGTCATGATGCTTCCGGGGCCTGGATGGATGGCGATCATGATCTTTGCCAAGGAGTATTACCTATTCGAACTTTCGTGATCAACAAAGGTTCTTTGATGGAAGGATAGATGATTAGCTTTTTACCTTAATAATAAAAGAGCCCCATTGACACAGTGACAACCACAACGGGGAATGGAAGTAGGATAACAGTGGCCTCTATTACACATGCTCACCCTGACATACAGCATCATCATGTATATAATAAACGCAATCATTGCTCTCGTGATCGTTACCCAGCCTTCCTTACTCGACCGTGTTTCAAGCTTTTAGTATAATTGATTTCCTTGACACAAACAACCGGGACCATTTTGCATATAGCAATCATAATCTTCTCATCTCGCTTGATCATAGCAAACAAAGGAAAAGAGCAACGCCAAACACGAACGACTTTCCGAAACCAATGTAACTCCTCGTTCCCTTTTATAAGTAACAGCCGGTTACGTCTGCTAACCAACGCCTCATTTGAATTGCAGTCGTGCTAATATTATTACTTTGAATTGTGAAGACCCGTTCACTTGGGTCGACTATCAATCAGAGGTACAGTAGTTTCAAGCTTAAAAGTAAAAGAGTAGATTAAGCAGTGGTGGTGCCACAATACAAGGACTGCAGGCATGTGTGTGTTACACGCTTATAAGGTTTACATTATTCTGTTCCAGGTGTAGTATATAAAAGACTCGTTAAGATAAACGTCAATGGGATATTCTTTACGCATTTATCTTTTCAACAACATGCCGATACGCGAAATCAAGAGTCGTGCTGAATATAAGCAAATTATCAACTCGAAAGCGAAGGTATGAGCAGCTTTGTCCATTCACGCCTCCCTTAATTTCAGGAACGTGTATCATCATCTTGCTCATGGTATTTGTATTTTAACTTTAGGTTGCCGTTGACTTTGGGGCTCCTGCATGGTCTTGTAGGTTGATAGGAGAGCATGCTTAACGCTTCCTTAACAACAGCTGTTCTCTTTTAACATACATCTTTTTTAGCTATCTGCAGATATATGTACGCGAAATTCAAAAAGTATTCTGAAGAGTACCCTGGCATTACTTTTCTGCACGTCGATACCGATGATCATCCGGTAAGTAGCTTACCATGAGAGATGGGACTGAGCTTGTATTGACCATATGAGTGTAAATGCAGGATTTTGCTACATCCGAGGGAGTTACAGCGATTCCTACTTTTTACTTCTTCCACAATGGTCAGAAGATTGATTACTATGTTGGTCCCAACGAATACGCAGTTAAAAGAAACCTTGACAAATTGGACGCCTGCTAAACCAACATGTTGGTCATTTCTTATATTCTACATTCCCTTGTCACGTGTAATGTATGAAATAAAGAACATTTTTGTTGTGGACATTTACGTACATAGCTGTGATACGATTGCTTTATCTATGCATTAATGCAGGTATCCATCATGATGATGGCGTTTATATTCTCTATGTTGTGTCAAGATTGGTGTCAAAAATCAACACGTTGATCTTTATTAGAGGGATCAACATTTTGCTCTTGCAGAGTAGTGCTCACCAAATCGAACATCGTCATCTCAAGCACACAGGACCTATTGAAGCAATCCAACAACGGGTGTCTTTTTGACAAAAAAAGGTCATACTCGAGTTGCATAGGTGATAAGGAGCATGCATAATGTACTATGAATCCTACTAATAAGCACGCTACTAGGATTATAATAAATTCTCTTCCAAAGTGAAGGAAATTCTGCTAAGAGCTCAAGATTTTGATTTACTCCCTGGTGTGGGACGTTTATTTGAAAACGGGCAGCTTTTAGGGCATGGTGACGTCGGGGGAAAGCTACGAGATAGATTTCATGCCGGCGGATCCAATCGTTCAATCACACGTCTCTTTCTCTCGTTACAACACGTTGACATGCGTCTTTTCGTACTTGCATTCGTCTTTCAACTCATTGCTCTGGTCTATGGCCTGAAGGAACCTCCCAAGGATCTTCAAATCGGTAAGCTTACGATATAATGAACGTTTTGTTGTTAGCTTCGTCATTCACCATGAAACTTAGGTGTCAAGAAACGCGTACCTGCCGAGGAATGTAAAATCCGTTCGCGCGATGGGTAAGAAGCAATGGACTCGGCTTGCTTGTTGATGGTCGTATCTCA
The DNA here is from genome assembly GCF_029851405.1 of Lichtheimia ornata. Lineage (NCBI taxonomy): Eukaryota > Fungi > Mucoromycota > Mucoromycetes > Mucorales > Lichtheimiaceae > Lichtheimia > Lichtheimia ornata. The sequence continues at coordinate 92,235 of NW_026695394.1, forward strand.
TACACAAGGGTAGAGACAAGTTGTCAATGCACTACACGGGTACTCTCTTTGATACTGGTGAAAAGTTCGATAGCAGCCTCGATCGCAACCAGCCATTGCAGTTCACTTTGGGTGTGGGACAAGTTATCAAGGGTTGGGATCAGGGTTTGAAAAAGTAAGTTGTCATAGTGTCAATGCCAAAGACATGGGCATTGATTTATGTATGTGTAGCATGTGCATTGGTGAGAAGCGTCGTTTGGTGATTCCACCTGCTCTTGGTAAGAAGGAAGTGATGCTTTTTTTATCATGCATCGTCTAACTGTGAGTATTTCTCAATCAAGGTTATGGTGCTCAAGGTGCTGGCAGTGCTATCCCTGGTGGTGCTACTTTGGTATTTGAAGTTGAATTGGTTGACATCAAGCAAGGTCCTGGTATGCAAAAGAAGCCTGCTATTACACAAGACAAGGGAATCGCAGATACTATTTCCAAGTAAGTTCTCAACTCAGCTGCTTTTGCCATGTTAATCCCACAACCGACCACCTGACCACTTTTGAATAGGGCATTGGAGAACCCCACCTATCTTGGCTTGGCTGGTGCATGTGTGTTAGCATTGATCATTGCTCTTGTCAAAGGAGGATCCAACAAGCAAGTCATTGAAAAGAAGGAGACCACCACTGACAAGTCAACCTCCTCTTCCTCCTCGTCCTCAGGCAAAAAGTCCAAGAAGGTCAATTAGAGAGAGTATGCAGTAGCTGTACCTTGATTTATTATCCCAAACACAATAACAAAGCTTTTCTCTCTCTCTGTGTGTGTATACATTTACGCTATTCGTCGTCCTCCTCCTTCTCCTTTGTTGGTTCGTTATGGTGATGATGGTAGCTATGAGCTTTGGTCTTGGCCTTGTGAATCTCATCTTTGACTTTGTTGACAATCTTGGTGCTCTTTTTTTCTTCGGCTCGGATGGTAGTAGTAGATGATGGCTGTTCGTCTTCATAGTCTCCAATTTGGTATGGGTTGGGTGACGCCTTTGCATCATGCTTTTTCTTGGATTTGAAAGGATTGTCGAGTTGTCCAATGTCCATGTTGTGAAAGAGAAAGGTCGAATAAGATGTTCAGGAAAAGAGGGAAATAAAAGAAAGCAACAAGAGGTGCACATTTTGTGGTACACTACCCATTTACAGACCCAACCGCTCCTTGATGGTTACACACGCACACACACACGCATCCAAAAAGTATCTCTGATAGAACCACGTATTATTTGTCATTCAAGCAATGGAATAAATGGGGGTGTTGATATAGCTAAGCAAAGTATGTGAGAATATATGTGCAATTGAGAAAGGATAAGCTTTTTTAGAAAGGAGAGGGAGTAAGGCGGAGATAAGGACGCACGACCTTGACACCCTTGGGGAAGAGCTTTTGAGCTTCTTCGGTGGACACGCTTGGGTGAACAATAACATCATCGCCCTTCTTCCAGTTACCAGGAGTAGTGATGCGGTGCTTGTCACCAAGTTGCAAAGAGTCAATGACACGCAAGATTTCATCAAAGTTACGGCCAGTGGAAGCAGGGTAGGTGAGGATCAAGCGGATGGTCTTTTTGGGATCCACAATAAAGACGGAGCGTACGGTGAATGGGACACCCTTAGCATCAATGTTGGTAGCATCCTAAAAGAAGATGATGAGTATACACTTTATGCTTCCCTCTGTATGCGTTTCCTTACCTGATGATCCAACATGTCATAAAGCTCAGAGACCTTGCGATCAGCATCAGCAATGATAGGGAATTGGAGGTCGACATTGCTGATTTCATTGATATCATTGATCCACTTTTCATGCGAATCAAGGTCGTTGGCAGACAATCCGATCACCTTGACGTTGCGCTTGTCAAATTCATCTTGAAGAGCAGCGACAAGACCCAACTCGGTAGTGCAAACGGGGGCTATCATTGTTGTTGTTGTTTGCATAAGTAAATACAGCCCAGCTTCTTAGGTCACATTGACATCATCATCATCAACTTACTGAAATCAGCAGGATGGGAGAACAAGATAGCCCACTTGTCACCGATAAAGTCATGGAACTTGATATCACCCTTGGTGGTTTTGGCTTCAAAGTCTATAGCATGTAAAAATCACCCCTTGTCAGTTTATGCCGGTAAGCAAACCTTACTATTGTCCTCCGCTCAGCCAAAGGGGGTGGGGGAGGTACACGTACACGCGCACGCACATCCACATACGTGTCTATGTACCATACACCCTTGATAGCCAACATGAAAGCAAGCAACTTACCAGGAGCAATAGAACCGAGACGAAGAGTCATGTTTGTGAGTAGAATAAAAGAAGAAAAAGAGGTGTCTTTTCGTTCCGCTGTCGCGTCTTGCTGTATTTATTGGGGTCACAGACCTTGTTGTTGGTGCGCTTTTTGAATTTTATTGGGTATTCGAACAATTGCGCCATCGTCTTGCAGACCGTGATCATTCATTTGCGTAACGCAGTAAAATGAAACCAGCCTAATTTCATGCAAGTTGTACGTGCGTGTGAGCTTATCATGCAATGTTTATTAAAACATGTCCATCTCTCTACAACACTACAACAACATCATCATCATTTACATAAAGCATTTCCCTTGAAACATCAAATCCATATCATAGTCATCAGCTTCTTCGTTCCTTTGTCGAAAAGTGGATGTTGTGGTCGATAAGCATCTTGGGATTATTACACACGTGTGATGCCAATCCAAATGTTGGTGCTACTTTGTGGGCAGATTGCGTGCTTGAGTGTAGCCTTGTGATGTGTGTGTGTCATCCCAGTGAACGTGTTGATTGGCTGTACTGCTCACTTCTTGGTTTTCCTTGGACACAGATGCATCTCGCTGAAACATTCATCTTTTTATGATACAGATGTTATCAGCTCTATTGAGCTCACTACTAGTAGAATCATATAGCAGCGGATCACATAATAAAGAATAAGAGCGCTGGGAATCAATGGTATCGTTTCTCCCGACTTTTTCATTCTCCCTCTCTTCAACATGTTCTCTATGATAAAGTTCTCTCATTCACATTACGTTGACCACTATCGTGCGATTGAGCAGCCTCACATGGCCATGATGAACTTCGTTTGGCATTGATACGAGTGACTTTGACTTTTGGGCGATCGCGATGGAGCTATTCAGCTTATGGATGACTGCTTCACAACACACGCTTCTTTTGGCGACACACGTACATCCCCAACTATCAGGAACCAAGCTCACAGCAATCGTCATTCGCCCAATCGAACGTGTCGTTGTGTACAGCAGTGGTGGCAATGCGCGACAACGACTTGCATTTCAATACACCAAGCTCGCACTTTTATGACCCACAACGCGTTCAGTATCACCACGCTCCATATGTTCGAGTTACTGCTTTACTGGATCAGGTTGATATAGCGACACTCGTGGATCGAATGATACATCCATTGCAAGGACAACACTCGATAGGGGGATATCAATCACATGATCGAGTCGTCTCACTCACTTGCTAGGCAGCAGCTGTCCCATGTATATATATATTTATCAGGCAATATGTGTCAAGCACGCAATAAAGATCGATTGACATCATTCATTGGAAAAAAAGACCTGGAATTGGATATGCGTGAGAAAAAGACCAATACGGCAAAGCAGCTCGCAACATCATTCGGATGGAGGGTGGGGAGGATGACATGATGATGATGCCTGTGCGGTGGAATACTACTTGTATATCCGATGTGATAGAGAATCGAAAGAGATAGAGAACGAAAACGACATTATGCAAAAGTACGTATAAAACAGGGTTCGGATATACAATCATACTGTACTTCGGCTGCATGAATCTTGTTCACAGGGGAAAATATACCATGCACTACATTGCACCGGATCGAAACAAGAAAAGGATGAGCCCAAGATCTACTGTGCCGCGGTTCATATCCATAGCAGGCAACCAAGGTAGATGATCTCCCATTCGCTATGAATTGCTGCTCCCTAGCCATGCTGAAACAAGTATTTGTAATAGAGGGTTTCGAATGAATGTATGGGATTCACCCAGTATGTGATTGGATCAGATTTTGGGACAATGAGGTATGTGTGTGGGTATGTGGAAAGGGAATGTGTTGATCCTTCGATGATGAATAATAACGGTGGTAGTACAATGAATCGTTGCCATTCAACCTTTTGACAAACCAAGCATTACACAGCATTGCTATAAACAAACCACGGGCTATTGGTGATGGAAAAAGAAAAGGAACCAGAGGACGTCCATTGTTTTCGCACGCTAAGTAGATTGGATTGGGGAAAAATGTACGTATTCTTGAATATGGTTGGTTGTCAAGGGCTGAACAGAGTGCGGGGTGAATGTGTGATTGCGGAGTCTAATGAGGTATATTTTGTTTGTCGGTTAGAAAAAAAGCCGCCTTGACGGAAGTACCTTTGAATGTCTGGTCTTTCGGGAGAAACGCGTCACCAACATGATTGGACGTAAATACGCAAGCTCGTTTTGCCAACTCTCGCCTTTTTTGCTGTTCTTCACCTTTGTCTCCTTTGTTGTCTTTATTCTTTACGGCATCCTCACTATCCCAACTAAAACAATGGCTCCTCACAAACTTTGCATGATTCCTGGTAAGTAGGCTCTCTGGATCCGGTTGAGCAACCAAAAGAGGGTGTTTGACAGCAGCAATTGGTTCACTCATATACATCAACTCCTTGTTTCAGGCCCTATCGAGTTCCACGAAGATGTTCTCGCTGCCATGGGCACTCCTGCCACCTCCCACGTTGATCCCAACTTCATCCCCGTCTTTGGTGAATCCATCGAGATGGTCCGTAAGGTCGTTCTCTCTGAGAAGGCTCAACCCTTCATTGTCTCCGGTTCCGGCACTTTGGGTTGGGACATGATGGTCAACTTGATCGAAGCTGGTGATGAAGTCCTTGTTATCAACACTGGTTACTTTGGTGACCACTTTGCTGAATGGTACGTTTTGTGGGTGGCGGAGGCTGTGATGATGATTCATCAGCACACACATGAAAGTATACATGCATGCATGTGGGCTAATCGGTCATTGTAATTTTGTTTTAGCTTGGAAGTCTATGGTGCCAAGATCACTCACTTGCGTGCCCCCGTTGGTGGTCGTCCTTCCGCTGATGAGATCAAGCAAGCCGTTGCTGGCAAGAAGTACAAGATGGTCACTGTTACCCACGTTGATACCTCGTAAGTAGTGACTCAAAAGGAATGAGATAATCTATTACAAATCTCTGACACATGCATGTTTTTCATTTAGCACTGGTGTCCTTTCCGATATCAAGAGCGTAGCTGAGATCGTCAAGGCCAACTCCCCTGAGACTTTGGTTGTTGTTGATGGTGTTTGCTCTGTTGGCTCTGAGGAGATCCGTTTCGATGAATGGAACTTGGATGTTGTTATCACTGGTTCCCAAAAGGGTCTTGGTGTTCCCCCTGGTTTGTCTATTGTCATTGCCAGCCCCCACGCTATTGAAGTCTTCAAGAGCCGCAAGACCCCCGTTCCTTCCTACTACTCCAACTGGAACAAGTGGATCCCTAGTAAGTAGCATGATGATTCAAGAGAAGGGAGAGAGAAAAGGAAAAATGAGTTTGAGCATTTAGAGTGAGGGAGAGGGGTGGGAATTGTGTGTGTGTGTGTATCGCATGATGATTGACACATGTTTCCAAAATAGTCATGCAAGCCTACGAATCCCGCAAGCCTGCTTACTTTGCCACTCCCGCTGTTCAACTTATCTATGCTCTTCACTCTTCGCTTAAGCGCATCACCAGCCAACCCATGGAGGCTACCTTTGCTAAGCACCAACAAGTTGCTTCCAACTTCCGCAAGACCGTTCAAGACTTGGGTTTCAAGTTGTTGGCTCACACTGAGGAGGGTGCTGCCAATGGTATGACCGCCATTTGGCTCCCTGAAGGTATCACTATTCCCCAAGTTGTTCCCAGCCTTGCTGGCAAGGGTGTCCAAATCGCTGGTGGTCTTCACAAGGACTGTGCTCCCAAGTACATCAGAATTGGGTAAGTTGACTATTCGGATTATCACACACACACACACACGCGTCATGTCAAGCATAGGCACCACGTGATGTGTGTCGATTTGGGGGGAGAAAGAAAAAGTAATAGGGATATTGACTCTGACATCCTTTTTTAATGTAGCCACATGGGTATCTCTGTCATGGAAGATGAGCGTGGTCATATCCAAAAGGTGATTGACTCCTTCAAGCAAACCTTCACCGAGCTTGGTTACCTTAAGGCTTGACTACCCCCATCTCGATCCGCTACCCAACCCCCTTTCCTCAGTATGCTGTAAGATAAATCATTTCTCTCGACACACACATATATACACCCACACAACAACAACAACGCATAGCGTACCCTTTCATCCCCAAATCCATATATAAGATGTCAGAAACTAAAATGGATAAATTGCTCGAACTACAAAAGAGAGAAACCGAAAACAAAGTTTGCAGTGTGCCGAGCGATAAGAGTTGTTACTCCATTTTGACCCCGCAAATACGGTGTACCCGCCGCTTGCGTGTGTGGTATGCATCTATTTTTTTCTGACCAACCCTTGAAACAATCAATGATCAGCAGCACTGACTCGGCCGATGCAAGGACCTATACCGAGGGTTGCCCAACATGCATGTTGTGTGCAGCAAATAAGCGGGAAAAGTCATTCTTGGATATATAAAAACATCCATCCACCACTTTTTTCGCCCATGATTCCATTGTCATTTCTCTTTTTTCTCATTCACACATCATTTCATGTACCTTCTTTGTAAATTACTTTACATTACCGTCTTTGGTTTGCTAACGGCATGCCCACCCTACTTTGCATTGTATTATCATAATGTGCTTCGATTTTCATCCGACCAGATCGGCTTTACCATAGCCATAGCCCCTTTTGTTCAATCCATTGCATGTCCTATATGGGCCTATGTTGTAGACAAACGTCCAAATCTTCATGGCGTTACCATGGCAATCACAGGCTGTATCGGTTGCCTCTCGGTGATGTGTATCATGGGCATTGGTCATTATGTACAAGCCATGTATGATGCTACTCTATCGACGTTTTCCTCCTCCTCCTCCCATGGTAGTGGTGATGCTGGTGACAGTAATGGATCGGTTGTCATGGCAACATGTGCTCTATCCCTGGCATTTGCCTTTTTCGCGTTACCAAATGTGGCTCTTGTTGACAGTGCAGTCATGAAAATCCTTGGCCCTAACAAGATCCTTTATGGCAAGTGCTCACACACACATACACACGTTTGTTGTATCTTTTTATCTGACACGTCACATGATTTATAATAGGGGAGCAACGATTATGGGGATCCGTATCTGCTGGATTGACTATTCTTCTTGTGGGTGTATTAATGTCAATCACTAACAATTTGGACATGATGTTTTGGGTATGCGGTGGCTCGACCTTGTGTTTCATGGTGTTCGCTTTTATGACACGCATCCCTTCTCCTGCAACATTTGACTACTTGGATGATGAGAGCAGTGTACAACATCAGCACAACGATTACATGGATCCTTCAGCAGGGAATGATGAACGCACAAGGCTTTTGCACCAGGTAGCATCATCGACACAATACAACTATGATGGCAAGGAAGATGAAGCATGGATTGGGGCCGCAGCCAACCAACTAAAGTTAACCTCCTCCATTGTATCGCGTGCACGTACCTTAAGAGAAGAAGCAAATGATGCATTGGAAACAAATTTGGGCTTGGCAGTATCACGTGTCTTATCGGTGGAGCATGCCTCCGTATTGCTACCAGCTGCTACAGGAGAAGAATCGGATTCAGTACAAGTACCAGATGGCGCCTCGTTTCGATCACCTCGCGTTTTGACATTTTTGAGCACCACCTTGTTGTTTGGTATCGTGCTATCCATTGTTATCAATTACCTCTTTTTGTTCCTCAACAATCATCTCCATATGCCGGCAAGCTGGATCGGGTGGACTGGTCCTGTGGGTGGTTCTACAGAGCTGTTGTGTTTTTACTTTTCCAAACAAGTAAGGAAAATCATCACTTTTCATCATTGCAACAAGAAAGATGGCTGATGTATGTTTGATATAGCTGTCTGAGCGTTTTAGCGTGACGAAATTGGTGGTGTTTGCTCATGTTGTAACCATTGCGCGTTGTCTTGCCTACACGTGGTTGGTGCCGGACTCGTTTGTAAGCTTTGTGATTGCGATTTGTTTGCAGACCATGCATGGATTCGGTTTTGCCATCTTTTGGAGCACGGCTGTCAGCGAAGTCGATAGCTTTTTCCCTCCAGAGCAACGTGCTGTTGCTCAAGGTGTTCTTGGTTCGTTGCATCTTGGCCTTGGCAATGGCTTAGGTGCGCTCTTGGGTGGTTACCTCGATAGCTATCTCGGCTCCCTTTGGATGTTTCGATGCAATGCCATCCTTTGTGCATTCAGTATTCTCGTCTTTGCCATTGGACGCCTTTCACGCCCCCAACATGCTTAATAACAAGTAGAATAAAGTGTATCATTATATGCTTATCTCCATAAACATTGACACAATAGATGTTGTCCTCATACTAATTCGTAGCGTAACAATGCTAAACATCTCCTTGTATTGTTTAATGCATCATCATTGTCCCACCCATCTCGCAGCACTTTAGGTATTCCCTTTTTTGATGAATCCTTTCTCCTCCCTATGTTTATCCTGAAGCATCATCATTTGCCAGGTTCATATGCATAATAGTACACCCCATACACAAGATGACTGTATCTCAATTAACTTGTTCATTTACATAAACGCGGCTCAATTGCTGCTGCTATGCGTGGTGGAGCGATCTTTTTATTTCTGTACTCACATTTCTGTATTATGAGATTCATCCACAATGCTGGTTGTTGCCGATCTACCTAACTGAAAAAAGAAGATTTTGCCGACGACGACATCATCAGATGATGTATGTCGGATTAAGGTGATTTATCATGCATGAGACTCAACCATCCCTTTTTAGCCCCTTAAAGGACCCGTACCGGAACCGAATAAGCCCACACCCTTGTGCTATATGTACAAACCTCGAAGATTTTAAAGAGTGATCAATGCGTTCCTCAGTAATTATTGAGTTTAATTGCTTTCACTTTGTGTGACACAGCACCTTTTCATTCGCTCACAGTAACACAAATCAAATGCCATAATGGCCAAGTTTTGGTAACGTGTAACATCGGAGACCGAGTCTTGCGATTAAAAAAGTACCCCGATATATCTTCATTGTGTATGCAAAAGAAAGATGAGTCTATAGAGAAATGCCAAAAACAAAGATCCAATCAAGAAGAATGAAAATGTGTGTATGTTGTGTAATGTTTATCAATGAATAAAGAGTTCCCAAAGGTAAAAAAAAAGAGAAGGATAAGGAACAAGGGGGGGGGTGATGATGGTGGTGATGATGATGGGGCAAAGAGATTTCCTTTTCGTGTGTTGTAGGAGGAGTCGGGGGTGGGTGGGGGTGGTGTTGATTGATAATTTTACAATGAAAAGAAAGCCAAGAAACCCATAATAGCAGCAAGCAAAGTGGTATTCATGGATGTCAGGGACACAGCTGCCGATTCACCAGAATTAGAAGACTCGCTCGAATCCGAGGACGACGTGGCGGAGGCTGATTGTTCTGGGATAGGTTGCAAGGATACCGAGGCACTTGCAGCGTCACCACTATAGGTACCGTAGCAGTAATGATTATAGCCGTCAACGCACAAAACGCTGTCGCCATTGCAAAGACATGAGGCAGTGCCGTTGAATTGAGAGCTGCAAGAATCAGGAATCGAAGGGCAATTGGTGGTTTGGTTCAATTTCTGGGAGCCCCAGCAGAATTGGCCGTTTTGATTGTGGCAGACGGTGACAATGTCATCGCAACGGCAGCTGACAGGTTGATTGATATTGCTGCAAACGGAAGGGGTGTGGCAGTTGGTGTTGGGAAGAGTGTCGTATGGCAACTTGTCTTCGCGTTTGAAAAGGCGATGCATTTGTTCCAATTCAGTAGAAGCTGTTACTGCCACCACCATCATAAGCAATGACGTAAAAACGAATGTAAGGTGTCTCATCATTTTCCCGTATAACGAAAGAAGTGAGTGAGAGAGTGAGAGTGAAAAAGTGTAAGTTTAAGGATGGAGTGAAAAAGAAAAAAAGGAACAAGAGGTTGCCCTGGATCCCCAATATGTTATTTTTTTTGGTCCCCAAACTCCGGTATTCATCACCCTCTCACACTTTCACCTATCACTTAAGCGGAACTAAATTGGCAGGTTGACGCGTGCGGACATCCCAAATGGTACTGCCGTTAGAAGCAAGTGTTAATTGTTGAGAAAAGCCCAGCTACGTTGCACAGTATCTCCACTGTGCAATTGATTGCAAATAGAATGTGGCCCTGACCCCCTCGTTCCCGCCTTCCTTCCTCCTTTCTCTCTTTTTCTTTGTCTCTCTCGCTCAGACGACGCCTCTCACATTCTTTATACATCTAATTCCAACAAAGAACACCTATACATACTCTATTTTCGGGTAGACAGCTTTAATGACCCATCTCAGGTAAAGAAACAATCAAACATGGCCGAGAATCCCGGGAATTATCATCACACCAACAATCCGTAAAATGAGAATACAACCCCTGGACTCACATAACCGGTTTTAATATTTCATTAACATTGACCATCCCACCATTGGCCCCATCTAGTGATTTTTCATACATAGGTACAGTACTCTTGCTGATCATTCAATCCTTCTTTTTGCCATGTGATATCATTGTACGCATGCTAACATAGTTACGCGCTATCCCCTTCATGGTCACAATAGAGCGTTCTACTCTCGATGTATACATTACCGCGTACCTGATCTACAGCATTTGGAAAAATGACAGGTTCAAGTGTTTGCGACCTTCCAAATTCTTTGCTGGCGAGCTGCGAAGCATCATTACGGTCATTATGTTTATAATGATGACAACACAAGCGGTAGTTGGTAATAAAGATCGATCGTAAAACGGCATGTTTGTGCTTGTGGAACTCACCAACCATGATGGATCCCCTCATAGATTTCTATTCAACCTACATCAAGTACACTGAGGGGTTCATGATGCTGCCCACTGGGTCAATCGTGCAAAAACCATATGCGTTTTGGTCACCTGAGAACCAAAAACCGATACAGGTAAAGCAACGTGGATATCAATCCATTCACACATGTGTGTGAAAAAACCGTAACACCCTGATTGTCTTACCTATTGTGTAACCTGTAGCCAATGGACTATCTCCAATGTGTCACCTTTGCTTTTCACACAAGCGTGTTTTTCCTTATGCAATGCTTTTGGAACTACTTGTCCAATAGCGTTGCCAAAAGAAGCTTCATGGGTTCCTTTGAATTCAAGTTTTATATCCTTTGGTAAGTGTGTGCAAAGAGACAATGGGCACCACCATCATCATCACCCCAACCATTTTTCATTTCTCACATGCTTTTATCTTTCCGCTTGCTGCACGCAGGGCTTTAGGTAGCGTAGCCATGTTTCCGGTTCTTCAATGGCGTTGGAGCTATGACGAGCTGATGAGCGAGATTGTACCACAGCTGGCCTATGGCGGTGAAGGTAAAAAGTAATAGAGGATGGATCATGGGATGAATGTTAATGGGCTGGCGGCTACTATAGTATTGATCACCGCATTCCTGGGTATTCGATCCAACTTTCGATTTAAGCGTATTATTGCTTATTCAATGCGTACCAAGAGCTCAACCAGCACTGCCATTGTCAATCGATTGTCGTACTTTAAGGAGATGAACATCATCTTAACGTGCGTCTTGTTCATTTATGGCGCATGCTTTGTGATCTTGTGTGCCGATGGCTTGACCGATGGCAAGACCATTAATACCAACAAGTTTGCATGCGATTTACTCATTGCCAATGTTAACATGTGTATCATTGTGCTTTGGTTGCTCTTTGTAAGTGGTGGGATTCAAGATGGTGATGGGCTGATAGTGACACGTGATCCTCCTCCTGTTGTAGATCTCGATTTTCCATCCTCGTCGTAATTTGTCAACGCCTCAAAACTCTGCCATTTCTCGCTCGGGTCAAGAATCCGAATTCCAATCGAAGAATGATGTTGAGTTGACCCAAAACAGCCGTCCACTAAGCCAACGTATCACCAACTTTATTCAAAACAACAACGTTATCAATGGCGGTGGTAGTGCCTATGGCAGTGAAAAGTATCAGCAACAATCATCTCCCGTATCATCGCAACCACATGATGGCTATGGCAACGGCGTCTTTATGCGACCCATGTCACCGGTCAATGTTGACTATCCACCTTCCATGGGAACAGAAGCTGCACCTCTTACATCGGCAGCAGCTGCTACCTCGGTGTATCAACGCAACATGTCGATTGAGGATCCTTATAGTAGTCAATCGGTTGTGTTTTCAATGGTGGATCCACCCCCACCACCACGCCCCTCAGCACCCGAAAACCAACAGACTCGGTTCCCCACCCCCACAACTGACATGTCGTATCACACGACCACTGCCACGGGTGCAGTTGAATATCCCATGCACAACGTTGGGTTGAGAGATCAACATGATGCACGAAGCGAGTTTGATGTAAGCGACTATCACGATGATACAACCACTACACAACCTGGCATGTCGACAACGCATGGTGCTGCTGCTGCTGCTCGTGAACAACAACAACAGCCACCACGTATGGTGACCGATTGGCTATATCAATCTCCTGAACGCAAGCAGTAATAATACGCTGCTGCTGCATTCGTTCCCATCATGCAATATCACCCATATTCTTCTATTTGTACTACTCTACCCAATATTTTCCCTCCTTCTCTTTTTGCTTTTGCTTTTTGTATTTACTTCTTTTCATGTCTTTTAATGATTCTTGCCGCTGTATAGCAGGTCCCATTTCTTTAACATTACACACGCACAACCTATCTTTTTTTTTATCGTGCCATAAATTATATAGCCTTGTTCCCTTTATTGTACACAAACACATACACACGCACACACAAGTATAAAATGACTATTCGGAGCAGCAGCTTACAATTGTTCCAAAGATATGAACGAGGCAACAATATTTGCGGGGGGAGAAAATCTATCAGCAAGAGCCATACTAAACATGGATATACCCATGGCTCCATCGGCAAAAAGCTAAGATAGAGTTAATATGCGTGTAATTTGTGTTGCATGAAACACGGGTACGCAGCATCTAAGATGTTTCTTTGGCTTACTGTTCCACATACATGCATTGTTTGACTACAAAGGCTTCCACACACACACTCAAGTACACCTCAGCTGCCTTCATGTAATCATCGCGAGTCATTCTTATAGAAGTTCATACCCTTCATCCATGCTATGACTATCAATCATGGTGCTGTAGAAAGAGCCTTGATGCCTCTTTACATAAAAGAAGCCAAAGAATCTTCGTATCTCTTACTTGCATACACCTTTGTCGTGGTAGTTTGCATATGCGTCAAGCTAAACATCAAAGCGTACTCATATACATGGGATCCTTAAGCTATGTAGCATCCAACCATCCAATTCATCATAGCATGTTTATTGATCTTTTGCGATGAATCTAATTGATCGTAAATGTATATATACTATTATTCAATACTTGCTGAACCTCAGGATCTAATTTTTCCAAATGCTTAGACATATCCACGCGAGCATCTACAAGTTTCGGGAAATCTGCAAGGATCGACAAGTTGTCTTGGGTGATTTGAGTCGTCTCCACGTATAGCTTTTCCAGGTTTGGGAATTGTTGTAAGGCTGGTAAATGGTCTCCAGTAATGCCGTACAATGATAAGCGTCGTATACGCGGGCATCCTTTTGCAAGCTTCTCCAAGAACTGACACACTGCATCAAACCAATATGAATCATCTTGTCCTTGGATAGGTGGTTGGATGTCCAAGTCTTCGAGGCATGGTAATCGTGTCAGCATATCCAATGTATCGATTGACAGCGGGTTATCGTATGGGGTATCAAGATGTCTCAACTTGGATTCGATCGTGGTGGTGGTATGATACTCAAGAAATTGGTGTATACCAGCAGCTGCGTTGCTTCCTTTGATTTGAACAATGACCACTTCCAAATGGGGTAGACCTGATAGCATGGCAAACAATTGATCGAGATTGTCGAATTCAGGGTCGTCAGGTTCATCATATGTGTTGGTGCCTTCGTCTTCATATTGATATTGTTTTCTGATCAGCTCAACGTGCTGGAGATGGGGTGAGTTGCGTATGACCCACATGGAAAGCGTCAGATCATCGTGACAAAAGATCACATGGGTGAAATAGGCCAGGTGGTCAAAGGTAACATCTATCACATCAGGGATGCTCATGCATTCAAAGCGAAGATAGATCGATTGTAGGCTGTGTGCGTTGCGTGTCATCGATGTCACCACGTCCACGGTATCCACATGGAGCTCGTCCTCTTCCCATCCCCGGTTCATAGTGAGTACTCGCAAACCACGTTGTTCCTCCTTGCCTTTGCTGCATGTCCTCATCCGTTTCTTGTGAGGCTCGTCGTCCAGGAAATCGTTGTACATGATGAATTTCAGATTTGGGCAGTTGTCCTGAATCATTGGTAAAGCGTTTGAATCCACACATCGATGGACGCACAATATCTCCAAGGCTGGTAGTCGTCGTGTCAAGCTGTCAAGTTGATGTGATTCAAAGTTGATCTCAAAGTCAGGGAAGAGCTTTAGCTCCTTCAAATGAGGATGGGTTGCCATCGTAGACATTTCAGTGAGGTCGTTGATGATACCATAGCATCGTAATGATACCAAAAGTTGAAAAGTATCAAGAATGTCTTCAATGGGATATTGCTCCTCCTCATACGGAAAGTGAATCTCCAAATGTGTAAGCGTTGATCGCACCGATGCTATTGAAGCGAAGACAGCAGCCTGCTGGTGAGGATGATCAGATGTCACTCTATGTCATCATTTTTAGTTGTTATTGGATAAAGCAATCAGGGGATCTACTTACTCGTGCAATGTCAGAGATTGCAGTGATGGAAACTGGGTACGATGGAATAGCTGATAAGGAGCGGCTTCATATTGGAGCGTCAATGCTGTAATACGCGGTGCTGATTGTTTCAAGACATATTCTTCAAAGCGGTAAAATCCAGAACTGACAACATGTAAATCACGTGCATACTCCAAGATCCTTTGTTGCCAAAGACGAGAAATGGAAAGATACTCGCAGAGCTGCTTTGGGCGAACTTTCACGCCAGCCAACAGCTTGTGGACAATGGTCTCGATGATTTCCAAAGGAAGTTCTTTCATAAAATCAACCTTCAAAGTGTTGTACTTTGCTGCCATGGATCGCATATGCACAAGTTGCTGATAGTAAGAATCAGATGATGGTACAGCCGAAAGTCCTCGATCACAAATGTCCATGCAGGCTTCATATCGTCCTTGTATTTGATGCACGTGACCTTCACACAAGTAACCCATTCCAGACGAAGGAGCCGCTTTCTGTACAAAGTGGGCGATGCGCAAAGCTTCTTCGAACTTGCCGCATGCTGCTAATGGTGCTGCTTGATCGTGTATGTAAACAACTAGTTTCCTGATGGGTTCTTCAAGATGGCGTGTTGAATCGGTGCTCGTCTCTGGTTGAGTGATGACGATTGGCAGTACAAGCATAACAAGAGAAGGGAGACAGTAAGATACCCACAGGGCTTGGTGTGAGTAGAGGAGCTATATGCATGCGGAAGAAAGAGCTGGTACAACACCCGTGGTCCGACCTTGTGGATATTAAATGCCTCTTCATCTTGTTACTGTAGCGACACCTTTAGCATTTAATAGTCACTCTTTTTATATCATTAAACCATGATTTTGTTTTATTCATCAGCTGGTGATGGGGATAATGTCGAAGTGCAATATTAAGCATTGCCATGTGGGAACATAGCCTCAGCGGGGCTGATCAAGCCAGACTAACTAAATCAAATCAATGCGACGACATGCGACGAATGTGCCACGATACAAAGCTCGTTGATCATCATCATGTTACAAGTACCCTATGCTCCCAATATTGTGATATGGCATCTTCATGATGCTCTCAAACGACTCGCATAGCTCATAGTAAATCGAAACTTTATTGCCACCATGGCACTATTTGTTAATGACAACAACATGGCTATGACGATAAACCTATTTCGCAGTTGCTGTCCATGTTCTCGATTCCACATGAAGACTCCCAAGAGGAAAATGAAAACGACACTGCCGCATAGCATGATCCTTGGTAACAGCAACGGCCTTCACCAGCTAGGAAACAAGTGCCATTTTTAGTGCTCAGCTACTTAGATATAAAATGAAATACTTACAGCGATACCCGCAATCTTCATATGTCGAGCATGAGGTTTCAAGGCGCATACAAGTTTTGGTCATCTCTCGCTCTACTGTACCATATACGCCATAGACGGCGGTCTCCACCGTATGGATCGAAAGAACAAACACAAGCGAACTCTTGAGCAAGAGGTTCAGCTTCAGCTTCATGTTGTGGAACCAAATACGGGCGATTGAGTTGATGGAGGCTATGATGAAGTATCTTGATACCTTCTTATATACCTTTTTTCGTCAGTCACGAAACGCGTGAAGCGATTCACAAGAACATCCTTTTTTCCATGTTGGTCTTTACTAACAATTTACTAACACTTTACAATACATGTTGTTCAAAGTGCAGAATTGTTATTTCCTGGTTTGCTAGGAGGTGAGAAGATGACATTTGAACGATACTCCTACTTTGCGACCAGGGATCACTTACTACATTGTCATGCATAATGCTACAGGTGGTGGGGTCAAGAATCACCCTTGAACGAATATACAAACGTACGTTTGGAAACTCTATCTTTGAAAGCGACAATGTGTATGTTCCTACAGCTCTACTGCTGATCCAGAGAGGCACGACCGGTCTTTTGTTAAAGTGGCGGTGGTCGCTCGGCGTGTCTGTAACTTTATCTTGCTGATTGCAAGGTAGGTTCTTTCAAACGCGGTACAAGGTATGCAACGTGCACCACTATAAAAACAAAGGTGACTAACTGTAACATAGAAAGCCATGCAAAGTACCAACTTTCAATAAAGTGATATGCACGTTTCCAGGGCAATTCCAGAGTTTGCATCATACCCATGCATTTGCATAATATTCAGCTTACCAGCCTAATGTTGAAAATGGCCTATCTTGTGAGAGGTTCGAATAGAAGATCACGTCATATAGATGACATTGGAATCAACATGTTTTTAATAGTCCATTACATAACAATCATAACGGCTGGCAAAAGGCTCACACTTCATTTAAGTATACATATGATGCGTTCCTTTGTGGATATGCATCCCTACATGAATGAATCAACAAATATACGGCAACATCCACAGTTGGGTCTTAGAAAGGTTCAAATGCACTTTGCACATCACCAAATCCATCCTGATCAATCATTTTAAGAGAACCAAACACAAGTCCACCTGATTTCACGTTATTGCTAACGCTATCTGGACCATCATGTCAGCTGCATCTTTGTGACATGGATGTTGTGCTGCTGTAAATCTTTGTATTCGCAATGCTTGCTTTGTAGACTCAATACTACACGTACGTGTGTTGAGGCAAATGCACAACTTTGTTACAGTATTGCGGTTGCCATGGATACCATCCAACATGGCGTTCAATCCTTTCGTGGTCGAGGTGTGATTGGCATAACGAGCAAAGTAGTACGGGGCATTACAAATTACGAGAGTTATTCCACCAATAGATGAAATTTATTATAGAAAGGACGTACGAATCAGCAATGCTACATGGTCAGGACGTTTAAACAAGCTCTTCGTGCAGCCAGTTGTTTAGCATGTCAATGGCATAATCACCACGATCCATGGGCACCACATGACCTGAATCAATGACACGCAAAAAGGCAAATCGTCCATCCTTTTGTACGACGAAGCTCACCACCTTGCTCATTTGCAGTGGTAGAGAACCATGGCGTATCCTCGGCAGCTGCAAATTCCTCGTGACCACTCCAAGGCAATCCAATGACCCAAGCCTTGTTGCCCATCCAATTGCAGGTAAAATCAGCGTCACCAGCGTAAATAAGAATGCGGATTCCATCTTCCAAGAGGGGTGCAATTTCATCAACATAAGGACGCATCCAATCATGTGCCTAAAATAGAGGGATTAGAGATACGCGTTTCCATACCCAAACGCAGCAACAAATACGTACGCTGAATTGGCTGCCGAGTCCATCATTGCACCCATATGCGACATGACGTCAGGGACGTTCAAGTAGGTTTCCATGTTGCGCTCATAAGGATTCTTGCCGCTTTCTGATATGGCTCGACCATGTGATGGCTGCTCCAAGTCTGGTACTAGTCGTTGTGTCAAGCTGTCAAGTTGATGTGATTCCAAGTTGTTGTCAAAGCTCCAGCTCCTTCAAATGCGGATAAGTCATCGTCATAGAAATATCAGTGATGTCGTTGAGGGCACCGTAGCATCGTAGTGATATCAAGAGTCAATGGAATATGGCAACTCCTCATCATCATCCCGAAAGTGAATCTCCAAATGTGTAAGCGTTGATCGCACAGATACTAGAGGGAGTACTCTATGTCATCATTTTTAGTTGTTATTGGATAAAGCAATCACGCGTCTACTTACTCATACAATGGCAGATTGCAGTGATGATAACTGGGCTCGATGGAATTGCCATGGATCGCACATGCACAAGTTGCTGATAGTAAGAATCAGATGATGGTACAGCCGAAAATCCTCAATCACAACTGTCCATGCAAGCTTCATATCGTCCTTGTATTTGATGCACGTGACCTTCACACAAGTAACCCATTCCAGACGAAGGGAGCGCTTTCTGTACAAAATGGGCGATTCTCAATGCTGCTTCGAACTTGCCGCATGCCGCTAATGCTGATGTTCGGTCGCTCATGTAAACACGCTTTGTCACGGTGGGTTCTTCAAGTTGGCGTGTTGAATCGGTGCTCGTCTCTGGTGAAGCATGATGTACTCGACTGACGACGATTGGCTGTTGTTCAAGCGTAACAAGAGAAGGGAAAAGAGCTTGGCGTGTGTGGGAGGAGTCATGTGCATGTGGAAGATCAATGCAACAGCCATAGCCCAACCCCCCTCGTGGATATTAGATTCCTATTCTCCCTCTACACATTCATAGTATTACTGTAGGGACACCTTTGGCTCTTAATAGTTGCTCTTTTATTGAAATCATTAAACTAGTTTAGTTTATTCATAAGCAGGTGTGCGATAAGCTTTGCTACGTAGAACATGGCAGCGGGCTGACCATGCCAGACTAAGTAACTAAATCAAAGCGATTGGCATACATGCCACTTATTTAGGTCATTGGCCATCTTTGTTACAGACACCCTATGCTATCAATACTGTGACAAGTCATCTTCATTATGCCTCTGAAACGACTCGTATAGCTCATAGTAAATCGAAGTTTTATTGCCACCATGGCACTTTTTGTTAATGACAACGATGATAAACCTATTTACAATTGCTGTCCATGTTCTCTATTTTGCATACATCCGCCCAGGAGGAAGTTGTCATCGATGATGCCCGATAGCAGGATCCTTGGTAACAGCAACGGCTTTGAGTAACTAGGAAGCAGGTGACATTTTAGTGCTCAGCTACTTAGATACAAAGTGAAGTACTTACACTTATACTCGCAATCTTCAAATGACGAGCATGAGTTGCCGAGGTGTTTACAATATGTGTCTAAATGCTTTTGGGCTACTGGCGCCAGAAATTCAGAAGCGGCATCCACCGCATGGATTGAAAGAACAAACAAGAGCGAGATACTGAGCAAGAGGTTCAGGTTCAACTTCATGATTTGGAATCAACTACTGGTGCTTGGATTGATGATGGCCATGATGAAGTGTTTTGATACGATCTTATATACCTTTTTTCTTCAGTCACAAGCTGCCTGAATCGATGCAGATTAACATCCTTTTTTCTCCCATGTTGGTCTCTACTAACGCTTTACAATACATGTTTTTCAAAGCGCAGAACTGGTATTTTCCTTGTTTACTAGGAGGCGAGCAGGTGCCAATTGAACGATACCCCTACTTTACGACCAGGGATTACTTAATACATTGATATGCATGATGCTGCAGGCCTAGTAGCACGAGCCACCATTAACGGATGTACAAAATGTACGTTTCGAAACTCTATCTTTGAAAGCGACAATATGTATGCTCCTTCAAGTCCACTGTTGGTCTAGAGAGGCACGACACTTTTGTTTGTATGGTGGTTGCTTGGCGTGCCTGTAACTTTGTCATGCTGATTGCAAGGTGGGTTTTTTCGAACGTGCTGCAGTGTATGCAACATGCACCATTATAAAAGCAGAGACGGCTAACCGGAATATAAAGGATCTTGTAAAGTATCAAATTTCTAAAGAGAAAGCGATATGCACGTTTCCAGGGTAATTCCAGAGTTGCATGACACTCATACATTTGCATGATATGTAGCTTGTCTGCCCCTAATGTCGAAAATGGCCTGTCTTGGAGAGGTTCGGATAAAAATCATGTTATTGATATGTCATTAGAATCAACATGTTTTTCATAGTCGATTATTAACAATAATAAAGGCTGGTAAAATGCTCCCTTTTTTGAACATACATGTGGTGCGTTCCTTGTGGATATGCATCCCTACGTGTTTGTATGTATCCACAGTGGATCTTAGAAAGGTTCAAATGCACTTTGGACATCACCAAATCTATGCTTTATCAATCATACTATGAGAACTAAAGATAAGTCCACCTGATGCCGCAGTTGTTGCAGACGCGATCTGAACCATCATGTCAGCTGCATCGTTGTGACATGGTTGCTGTGCTGCCGTAAACGTTTGTATTCGCAATGCATGCATTTGTAGACACAATTCTATACGTATGTGCGGGACAAATGGATAATGTTGCTGCATTGGGGTTATCATGGATACCATCCAACATCACACTCAGCCATTTTGTGGTTGGGTTCGATTAGCATAACAAGCAAAGGAGCACGGGCCATCACAAGATTACGACAGCTATTCCACCAATAGATGATATTTATTACACAAAAGGACGTACAAAATAGCCAGCAATGATACATAGGCAGGACGTTTAAACAAGCTCTTCGTGCAACCAGTTGTTTAGCATGTCAATGGCATAATCACCACGATCCATGGGCACCATATGGCCTGAATCAAAGACACGCAAAAAGGCAAATCGACCATCCTTTGTACGACGAAGCTCACCACCTTGCTCGTTTGCAGTAGTTGAGAACCATGGCGTATCCTCGGCAGCTGCAAATTCCTCGTGGCCACTCCAAGGCAACTCAATGACCCAAGCCTTGTTGCCCATCCAATTGCAGATAAAGTCAGCGTCACCAGCGTAAATAAGAATACGGATTCCATCTTCCAAGAGGGGTGCAATTTCATCAACATAGGGACGCATCCAATCATGTGCCTAAAATAGAGGGATGAGGAATACGTACGTTCCATATGCAACAACAAACACGTACGCTGAATTGGCTGCCGAAACCATCATTGCAGTTTGTGTACTTTTGCACTTGTGCACCAATAGCCGACATGACATCAGGGCGGTTCAAGTAGGTCTCCATGCCTTCGATGATATCGTAGCACAAATTGCTGTTTACACAATCTTTGCGGACATCATAAGGATTCTTGCCACTCTTCTGGTATGGCTCGATCATGTCATGGTTGCATTTGATGACAGCTGGCATACAAGCAAGCACGTTTTGTGAGGCGTAGCAATCTTCAATAAGCTTGGCGCATGCTGGATACTTGTCATCCATCTTGTCGCATACTTCTTGATCCAATGCAGGTCCATAAGAGTTTCCACATGCGTACTTTGAGTAATACTGGTATTGGATGAGTGGATTTGTCAAGCCATTGCCCACCAAAAGTGACTTTAGGTTGATCGTAGAAAGGGTGGATGTCCATGCGCTCAATTCAGAAGATGAGGCGCCAAGCTTGGCCTTGTTGTTGCGGTTGAGCACGCCACCAATGGCAGGAACATAATGGCCACCATCTTTTTAAAAGAAGAACGGTAAGTGGTCATGTGATTTGATAGACGCTTGTTGTAAGGCACTCACATGATTCACCAGCAACGTGGAAATCAAGATCAGCGTATTGAGGGAACTCCTTAAAGAACAATTGAAGCAAAGCGTAGACATCCTTGGCTGCAGTGACTGAATCGAGTGGGCCGCCCTTGCCATAAGAGTATCCTACATTCAATGGCTACAAAACAACGCATGATGATTAATGTCAAATGCATAAATGGGATTGTGCAAAGGCAAATTTACCTGATCCAAGAAGATGACGCTTGCATTGTTATTCCACGAGTATTCATTCAAAGTCGTACCACTTCCATCTTCATTTACTCGGCATGGTCTTGATGATAAATGATATGTTAGCATAGTACGCTACATCCATGGTAGCACAGCACATACCCCAATTCAGTAAGAAGACCCAACATGGATGAGCATCCAGGGCCGCCATTGAGCCATAACACAAGGGGATCTTCTTGTGGGTTGTTGCGTGATTCGAAGAACCAAAAGAAAAAGTGTTTGTCGGATTCAATGTCAAGATAGCCGCTGATCTATTCTCCGGGAAAACATTGACCATGAGTAAAGCCGATCCTCGGTGTATGTTCATAATCCCTCTCAACCCACCTGCTTCACACTAGGATCACAGATCTCAGGTGTCTTGTAACGCATTGAATATTCTGGAAAAGCAGGATGTGAAAATGACTTTAAAAAGCCATCTTGACGTTGTTGTTCCTCTTCGGGCGATTGTTGCCATGGCAATCCGGTATCCATGTCATGATGATGGTCGATGTTGGAGCTGCCACAATCATGATGAGATACACTTTGGCCGATAATCGCTTGCTGACCATGGTGCCAAATGTTGCTCAAACCATGGACGGATTGTTGAAAGAAGGAGGCTGATTCAGCAGCACTGGTAGTTGTTGCTGCAAGTATCAATGCAGCTGCGGATGCTGTCTTGTATAAACGAGATAAGGAAGGCATCTTGTGTGTGAAAAAGAGAGCAAGCAGGGTCGAAAAGCGTCCTCTCGTCAATCGCTCTTATCATGATCGCGCGCGCGCGTCGTGAAACCATCCTTTGTCCCGCTTCATTTTTCCCACCATGGCGCAGTTACGATCATCATCATCATCATTGTTCTGTTGAAAACATCCAAAAGCGTCCGACATTTCCATATTGGGGTGGCTATCATGTAAAGTGGATCCCCGTTGTCTCGGCTGTTGTTCATGCAAGCAGAGTGAGTGCTGTCGCTGCCTGAAAAATAGGCACGGATGATGCGTTCATGCGTAGTATTGCTCCTGTCAAGGACGTTCTTCTTGCTTCCTCTCTTCTTCGACATCAAGGCGCAATGGCGTTCTCAATCCAATCCTTAGCCACACAATGGAGCCATTTCTAAAGGATAAAGGTTAGGAATTGAGTACACGTACAGTGAATGCTGTAAGAGTAGCATGCGAAACTCACATTAAGGAACCGATCAGCAACATTCAACGTCTCTTTGCATGTCCGATGGGGGTATCGAATGAACAACAGCAACGACGACCTTAATTGATGGATGACTCAGTTCACCAATTCGGGTCCTTGTTCAACTGCCAACGACTTACGAGAAAGATGTGTTGAAGAAGAAGATGGTCAACAGGCAACGACAACCCGATCAGCGGGGATGACATCCATCATCAAGCATCTAACATACAACCCTCGCTTTTCATATGGATCAAGGTACGCGCACACTTTTCGATATTAGCTAATCACATGAAGACGGCTACAGCCGAGGTGGTGTTCTGTAATTCACGTGATCCACAGCACACAACGATCATTTACACGCAACACGCGGTCAACCGAACCATGGGCATTATAATCAACCTCACCTCACCTTTGCAGTAGTATACCAACATTGATTCAAATATATACATCCTTTTGCTGCTATACTCTCTCGTCTCATTATTGCTTGTGATATGGATTGTTGGCTGTGATAAAGTGCTCAATATGGGGATCATCCTTTCTTACCTTCACTTTTTTCGTGACGCAACACAGAGGGATAGGGTGGAGGTCCTACCGCCAATGGAAGATCGGGAATCGTGAAGAATAGTAGCAGTAACGAATATGACAGTAGCTTGTGACACGTCCGAGGACTTTGTGCATATCTTTGCCGGTTGTGGTGTAACATAGTTCAACATGGGGCTTCTCATTCACATCTTTGTATAGGGTTGTTGTTGGACTATTAGTTCTAAGATCCACCATGTCGTGGTTTGATCATGCTGTATTACAAATCTCACAAGGGAAAAAATGCAAGGTGACGTACATGGAAGGAATGTTTTGTTGTCGGTGCATCGCAACATCGTATTTAAATATCTGTGTTGCCTTCCAACTTAAATAAGCGGGTGGTGGTGGTGGTATATATAGCCGCCCTTCTTCGTTTCGTTTATTCACCTTTCCCCCCCCACCCACCTTACACTTTGATGCCACTTTTCAGTAGCCTGTCTTCTTGGATCAGTGCCAGCAGCAGTCGTCATGATCGTATCCTTACCATGGATACGGCCCTCAAAGCAGTGGCTGGCATTACGGCTTGTGCAGGCACCTATTACATCTTACGCCAATTAACAAGCAGCAGCAGCAGCCGTAAAAAGTACGCAGGACTCAAAAAGATCCCTGAACCCAAGGGTGCTTACCCTTATCTCGGTTAGTATCATCGACCCCACTCGCGCGGTGTACATTCTTACGCGAAACATGTTACACATACATAATAGGACACTTGCTCTCTATTGGAGATGATGTAGGCGCAAAGTTTACTGAATGGCAAGAACAAGTGGGTATGTGTGTGAATAGGAAATAGGTGATGCACGCGCGATGTTACTCACATGTACTTGTCACATGCGTGTGTGTTGTGTGTATATGCAGGTCCTGTAATGCAGGTCCGATTGGGCGTGATGAAATGGATCGTCGTCAGTGGTAAGCTTTATTATTTCATTACAAGGCAAATCAACGTGGCTCACTCTACTACGTACGATGGTATCCAGATCCTGTGTTTGCATACGACTTGTTTTGCATCAAAGGAGCCGTCGCTTCAAGCCGACCCGTTAATGCATTCGTATACGAGTATTATGCAATGGGTGGAAAGTGAGTAATCGTGTCCAAGTAGTAGAGAGAGATATTGCTTACGATGATTCTCTATAGGGGATTGGTCTTTGCACCTACAGGCAAAAGTTGGAGGAATACACGTAAAGCAGGTATTACATACCATTAAGATCGTGCTCTCTCTTTTCTTTTGAATCTTAACATTCATTGTTTTGCATCCAGTGGTTTCGGTGCTGGCACCACCCATGGTTGACAAGTTTATGCCGATGCTCGAAAAGGAAGCCGACTATCTCATTGAGCGACTTGCCGCTGATCCCAATGGCATCGATCCTCGTCAGGCACTTCAAGTGATGACCATGAATGCCGTATTGTTGACATGCTTTGGTGTACGTGCCACATCCGTGGATGATCCATTGTTTCAAGAAATTGCCAATTACGTTGACGAGTCGCTCGCCGTGGGTGGGTTACAGGGTGATGTGACCGAATTTTTGCCCATTCTCAAGTTTTTCGACAAGTTTGGACAACGCACAAAGAAACGCAAAGTGCAACTTGCATTGCTTGAAAAGCGAAATGCTATCTTTGAGCGGTTGATCAAGCAAGCCCTCGATTCGAAAAAGGATTGCTTTGTTCGCCATTTTTACAACATTTTGGAGGAGCATGAATTAGACGATAGGGATGTCGTTGTCACCATGAGTAAGTGTAATGAGCTTGTTGGATGCTCTTGTTGTTGAAGCAATCATGATGATTTACATACATTATACATAGGTGATATGATTATTGCTGGTACAGATACGACCTCTGTTTCACTCGTATGGCTCTTTGCTATCCTTGCTCATCATCCCGAAGTACAAAAACGGATCCAAGCTGAAATTGATATCTTTGTTCAAGACCATGGTAGACTCCCATCCTTTGCCGAGCGTCGTGAGTTGCCCTATCTTATCTCTGTGCAAAAGGAAGGGATGCGTTTTCGATCACCATCCGTATTTGGCATGTCACATGTGGTAGAAGAAGATGGTACGTTGCCATGACAACAACAACGTCCGCTGCTGTGATTGACATTATACATGTAGTCGAATGCCAGGGTTACTTGATCCCCAAAGGAACGCCTGTATTTCCCAACATGCTGGGCATGCATCATAACCCCAATGTGTTCTCAGAGCCAGAAAAGTTTATTCCTGAAAGGTTTATTGAAAACACTTCTACCATGACAACATCAGCCAATGGACGTCTTGAAAACCGAGATCATTTCAATTTTGGATGGGGCCGGTAAGAAGAAGAGGAAAATGGCGTATGATGATGTACATAGCTGATACACTTCCCTCTCTATAGACGTGTGTGCCCTGGTATCTATCTGGTAACGTCATTGAACAAGTCCGGGAATCATTAATAGAAATGACTCACTTGCTTTTCATATTATGTAGTCTGAAGTCGAGATGTTTGTGGCAATGGTACGCCTTTTATCCAAGTACACCATTGAGCCATCATTGGATGCCGCTGGCAAGCCTGTGTATCCCGATATCCATTCGCGTGTCAGTGGAGGTCTCATTGTGCTTCCTCAATCATACAAGGTGCGATTCATCCCTCGTACTGCAGATGCAGCTCTATAAATAAAAGGCATGATATGATATCGTTGAGGATAAAGAAATGAGAAGGAGGGGACATTGTCTTATTTAAAGCGGAGAATGTAGAGTATAAAGATAGGATGGTAGCAAAAGCATATAATGAGACATGAAAAAGAAGCAATGAGAAGGATCGTTTTAGGATACCTTGCTGACAAGTAAAGTTGGTCAATGGGCATCAAGAAGGGGGAATGGCATCCAAATGCATACATGCATGTGATATAGAGTTTAGGTCTCAACTTTACTGGACAAGCCGCCCTCATCATCATCATCTCCGCCAAATTTACGGCTATAAAAATCCATCAGCGGTCCAGTTTTGTTGTTTTTCTTTTTATTCAACCCTGCTACCGCCGATCTTGCTGATTGACTCGTGTCAGTAAAGCGGTTCTTCCTTATTCACGAAGAGGGGGGAATACGAAACTACATCCAAATTAATCACCGGGAGCGTCTCCTCATATGCTTTTTGGTTTCATGCCTTGGATATAGCTACCACTTGCAATAATTGAAAAAGAAAATGAGAAGCTACCTTGCTATTTGGACAACATGGCACTGTTGCTATGATAGCCATCGTGGTTTATGATGCTGCTACGCGGTCTATGGGATGGATGAAGTGGGAGAGGAGGAATACCAAGCCATGGAAAAACTAGGTTGGGTATCCAAGGAAAACACTGTCACAGATTTTGTGAACCCAATGCAAGTGGTTGTCAAAGGAGAGTCGACTTTTTGATAGAATCTTACTATGGTAGCGATCCATTTAGGCCACAAAAACCATGTACTGGATTCTTTGAACGATGCACGTCTTTGATGAAGGGATCGAAATGTAGATCATCATATGAAAAAGTGAATATAAAAGCTGTTGTAAGCATTATGAAATATGAACCATCACTTATTGTGCTCAATAAGAGCGTATTTTATTGAATGCCATAGATCGAAAAGGGTCATACAAATAAGCCATGGTGGGCTGGGTGTGTGAGGTGGTGGTGGGTGGTGGTGGGGGGGGATTAGAAACCTGGCAACAAGGAAATCCTAGTTACCTTTTCTTCCCCGTATGCACGACGAGCAGGACCCGTTTGTAGCAAATGACGATGATTCCACGGTAGCAGCAGCAGCAGCCATTACAAAGCAATTCGATCTCGATCGCCTTCCTGCATCCTTTCAACAATTCCTTGACGACAATGCGATCGATCCACGCATATACACTGTCAGCGATCTTCCCCGCTATGTACGTCTCAATACGAATGCCATTGCTTTACCTTCCTTGGACGACTTGAAAGAACAACTTGGCACGGATGATGTATGGCAAGTGAAGGATGGTATCTTTGGATTCTTGCATGCCAAGCATCGACTGGTCGATATTGCAGCGTACGTGTATTCTATTCATGTCAAGAGGTTGTGTTATTTCATGCTCACTCACACACATACTTTTTTTAAGATACAAGAATCGAAGTCTATTTGGGATTGATCTTAGTTCAGCCATGGCCGTAGAAGCGCTTGACTTGCAAGCCAATGATCAAGTCCTTGACATGTGTTGTGCGCCGGGTGCCAAGTTATGCATGATTGCCAATCGGATCGAGGCTTCCGGTAGTGCTACAGGTGTCGATTGTGCCGCTCATCGTTTGGCTACTTGTCGCTCATTGTTGAAAAAGTACAAGGTCGGCTCACACGTTCGTCTCTTTGAAGCGGATGGTACAACATTTGCAATCCCACCACCCCTCGCACCCAAGGAACGACAACAGAAACATACGCTTCATGCCAATCACCGCAGGCCCTATTGGGCTCCCAAGATGCTACGCTTCGATCCACAAACATCCACAGCCTTGTATGATAAAGTATTGGTGGATGCAGAATGCACCCATGATGGATCCATCAGCCATATCCTCAAGGTAAGCATGATAGGGGGTGTTCATGGCACTCACATTCACTCACACTCACATATTGTAGTACGAGAAATGGGGATGGGATGCATTTGAACGCAACTTTATGAATCCAGATCGATTATCGACCGTATGCGAGCTACAGGTACGTACATTTGGGAGGGATATGGCCTGTAAGGGACATCGATAACTCACCTTGGCTTATAGCGAAATTTGATGAAACAAGGATGGAAGATGCTCAAGCAGAATGGGATTATGGTGTACAGTACTTGCTCTCTCACAGTCCAACAAAATGAAGCCAATGTTGCGTGGTTTTTGAAACATCATCCGGACGCTGTATTGGAAGACGCGGACAATGCTGGTATCAAATTGGCCAATATCAAAAAGGTGGAAGGCATTGAGGAGGACATTCAACAGGCGATGGAACAACATTGTTTAAGATTTGATCCTTTAATTAGTCAAACTAGTGGTTTTTTTCTGGCTCGGTTAAGGAAACATTAAAAGTGTCAATTGTGGCATGATAATCCGTGTCTTTTCGAGTAGTACAGTGTACCCGTATAAGCGGAGAAGCCGGTCCGAAACGGGCGATGCATGCGTGTTGCGTGTGGGTGTGAGCAGTGCTTTGTATACATAAACAGACGACACTTACCCATCACCCAACAACCCTTGTTCTTTTTCTTTCTTTCTTTTTGTTTCCTCCCTCCCACATTTTTTTTTGTATATCCCCCCTCATGCCGAATATTACCCAGTTGAAAGCGGATGATTTGACGCTTGCTCATAGCAAGCCATCCTTGATTGCTGTTAGCCCCATTGTCTCTATTCAAACGGCTTTAAACCTGCTCCAGAATAACAAGATCACGTCCTTGCCTGTTTTTTCTCACAATAGCACACAAGTCGTCAGCATTGTGAATTTGTTTGATATCCTTTTGTATTTGATGGGTCGCTCGGACACCACCGTGGACAATACCGCATCCAAGTTGAATGATCCAGTGGAATACGTGCTTGGCCTAGACTCAGACCGTGAGAGCTATCGCATGCATAAAACGGATAGTCAAGATACTTTGCTCGAGGCAAGTCTTGGGTTTATTGTCATTGTATAAGAAAAGAGGAAGGGTGATTCTAACATGGGCTCTTTTTAGACTTTACGCGCGTTTGCTTCAGGCATTCATCGTTCTCTCGTTGTGGATTATGCAAAAGCCAACAACGAAGGCACGTGGCTTCTTTCACAAACCGACATTATGCAACACATTCGTAAGCATCCAGAGAGCACCGAAGGATTAGTCGATATCAATGCCACAGTGGGATCCCTTGGCTTTGACAAAAAGCCACCCCTGGTTAGCGTTTCAGCTTCACAAACAGCACTTTCAGGCTACAGATTGATTGCTGAAAAGCGACTCAGTGGCGTCCCCATTGTCGATGAGTAAGTAGCAGTAAGCAAGATCAGAAGGAGGAGGACGTCGTTGGCTCATGGATGATGGGTCTAGGAATGGAAACCTTGTGGGTGATTTATGCCTCGAAGACTTGCCAGGTGCGAATCTCGATACGTTTGACAAGCTTACACTTCCATGTATAGAATATGTCAAGGTGCGTATTCTCTTCACCCATCCACATTGATAACTCATTGCTCCTTTTATAGTATCATATGGATACAATTGCCTTGCCTGTGGCTACGCCGGAGACTACGTTGAAGGAAGTGATTGATATTATGATTACGCAAGATACGCATCGTGTATGGATCAAGCAGGATGAGCAATCTCAAAAAGTCATTGGGGTCATTTCCATGTCGGATGTCATTGGTCTTTTATGCAAGTGAAAAGAAAAAATCTAATGCTTATCCATGACAACGGCTGCCACCGATCCCAAGGTTTGTCGAATGTATTCACGTTCCACATCATGACCTACATATCATTGTTGAGTTTTTTCATTTGTATATCACCCTTCCAATAAATACATACTGTCTTCGACTTCTCCCCATCGATCAATTTGAGCATTCATTTCAACATGAGCCGCTTGAGCAGCTTGTTCAACGGTCAATGCGTTCTTGACAAGGGCCAAACCAATCAAAAAGCTCTTGGAGCTCATGACAGCTCTTTCAAAAGCAGCCAATTCCAAAGGACACATTTGATCAACAACAGCTCGCAACTTTTCACGTGTCTCGGCAGGTTGACCAACAGCGAAAATGCCGGTTGTGGTATTGATTTGGACACCATAGTTTTCACTGGCCCATGCAATCAATGGCTTCCAATGCTGTTCCTGCAGCTGAGTGAGCACCTCGGGATAATCTTCATGGTAGCATGTGGCATCGGTGTCAAAATAGGTCATCAGCTTGTCAATCACTTGATCACGCACACGAGGATCTTCAGCTCGGGTAGGGTCCAATGCATCAAAGGCACGTGCAATGATCGATGTCTTTATAAGAGTTAATCATCCACTACGACGACGACTACTTCTATACCCAACAACAACAACTTACCAAAGGCAAAGAATGTGATTTAAGCGATTCGGTCTGTGCTTCCCATTCAGCAGCTGTCAAATAAGCCAAGGGTCGTTGTGCAGATGTAAACTTGACGATATGACGGCCATTAGGTGTACGTAAATTGCGTTTATCGAGCATCACAGTGCAACCATCTATTCAGCTAAAATGTAAGGAGAAGGGGATATTCATTGTTCCACACACAATCAAACTTGCCAGCTTCCTCCTTGACCCAAGCATGCTTCCAGAAGCGTTTCATGGTGCGTTCAGCCACTACCCAAAAACTCAACGTCAGCATTTCACATTTGGTGGCGAAGAAAAGAAAGCGATCGCGATGCCCTACATTTGGCAGCCACCTCAGCTTTGGAAGGATCGACATTTTCCAATCGTGAAGTAGCGGTTGTCGAGAATAAACGTGTGGATCGGCTGATCCATCGATTGGCGAAACGCAAGGACATGGTCGAGTAGTTAAAGAGACACACAAGGGGAAAAGAGCCAAGCAGCTAGTTGTCAATAACAAAGCCCGCCCATTTTCAACCACCATGTCAAACTGCGCCAACAATCCTAGGATACCCTTGATGGTCCCATTAGAGTCAATTATGCGATATAAATTATATTTCGAAATGATGGAGATGGGAATGGATGTATTATTCGATCTTTTTTTGTTTCCTTTTTCTATGTGAACAGGATGTGATGGGGAGCTATGTGCGTGATGTAAATGTGGGTTTGTATATATAGAGAGCGGGCGTGGAGGATGTTGCGGTATGATGGTGTTGTTGTTGTTCTATGCAAAATGGTGCGTGTGTGTGTGTGTGTGTGTTAGTTAATGGCGTCTAGTGAGGAGCTTTTCAGTCAATTGAATCAATGCAGAACGTGCGTCTGAAGGTGGCAATTGCGAAATCAAGGAAATGGCTGTGCTGCAATGTTCCTCAGCCAAGGAAAGTGTCTTTTTCAATCCATCACTTTGGTATACAAGAAGTCGTGCCTAATGTGCATATGTGTGTGAGTCCACATGAATCGCCTCTTTATCTTTTTATACATACCTTATCAACATCGCCTTCCTCTGCAAACTTGCGTTTGATCAATGGCTCCAATTCAGGGAACTCTTCGCATGCAAAGAGTACAGGGGCAGTGGCCAAACCAAGCTTAAGATCGGCACCAGCAGGCTTACCAAGATCAGCGGCTGTCACTGTAAAGTCAAGCATGTCATCCACGAGCTATACACAACAAGAGTGAGTGAGTATCTATGTTGTCTTCCATATGCTGAAGTGTTTTTACCTGGAAAGCAATACCCAAATTACGACCAAATTCAAAGGCGATATCGGCGACTTCCTTGGTAGATCCACCCAATACAGCGGATGATTTACAACTTTGTGCAATCAAACTGCCAGTCTTCATGTAAGTCTTTTCAATATAGTAATCAAACGTGGATTTGGTGCGAACGCCATTCTCACCCCGTGTGTTTTTAAGCTGCATGAATTCGCCTTCAACCAAATTGGCAATGCAAGTGGACATCAATTCAGTGCATTCAGCGTTACGTAAGCGAGCCAAGGCAATGGAAGCGCGAGCAAGAAGGAAATCACCACCGAGCACAGCCATCTTGTTACCAAAACTGGCATTGGCAGAAGGCAAGTTGCGACGGGTCTCGGAGGCATCAATCACATCATCATGCAAAAGCGAAGCCGTATGAATCATCTCTGTAATCTCTGCTAAACGTCGCTGCGTAGGAAGGATCGTGCATCCTTGATGCGTGACAGAAGGCGTGTAATGAGTGGCGTGATCAAATACATCACTCGTAGTAATATTCTTTAGACCATGGGAAATGGGCGTGTCGATGGATTGATAATCGATCGGCTGTTGTTGTTGTTGCTGCTGCTGAGTTGTTGAGGAAGAAGATAAGGTTGGCTTTTTAGGAGCAATGCTCGTTGCTTGGGCGATCAATAACACCAACAATGGACGAACGTGTTTACCATCCGCATTGAAATAGTGCTTGGCAACCGTGTTGAGAAAAGGATGACCACTTCCAAGTAGCTTTGCAATATTGCCTTTCAAGTCCCATAGGTCACGTCCCACCAGTTTGGCTGGATCAATCAAAGGTGTATTGGAGGATGATGATCGTACTTTGGTTGCTAGGTGTTGTTGTTCCTCTTCTACAAGGCTTTGTGCTTCACGTATCGCTTGGTTCCATGTCGCTGCTTCACCCGTAAACGGTGCATGTGGTTCGGTGGCCGCACTAGAAGATGGTATAATAGTCGATCGGATCGCGTTCAATCCCTCGGCAATCTTGCCCAACGGAGAAATGTCGCTAGCTTCCTGCTGCTTGGGCTCGGTGGCCGCTTTGCTGTAATGGCGCAATGGTGTTCTTAGGCGGACATGGGCTGACCTGGCAATAGTAGACCGTGCTGCACCTCGGATAATAGCCGTTATCATTGATGTAAAAGAGAAATAAAAGGAGAGGGAAGCAACGTTGACTGGTGGCTTTGGTTTTGATAACAGGGTTCAAGAGCAACAACACCTACTTTTTGCGTAACTCGACCAGGTCCCCTTTAAGAGTTCCGACGCATTCGGCCCGTGATCCCGTAGACCATTATGATTGGCATCATCATCCCCCTCTTCAAGTGTAACTACTTACTACATGTTGTTATCTTCCGTATGGCTATTTATACATCCCCCCCTCCCTGCATGATTGTTTACGCAGATCACTTTTTTTACGCCTCCCATAGATTCTTTAATGTGAATGACTGATTTATGTATTGTGTGTAAAAAGAAGGAAGCGCTAATAGGTGTGTTTTTAATCATGTCATGCCTTTGAAAAGAGGTAATGGATTGCCCATGGCGGGGGGTTGAAAAGGTGAATAGGAGCCTGGTACTGCTGGTGTTGATGGGGAGAGTGGGGAGAGTGGATTGGGAAAACCAAATCGTCCCGGCTCTTGGTAATGAACAAGGACACCGTGTTGTAAATCACTGGTACAACGGAAAGGACTTGATGGATTCATTACCATGGCTTGATATAAATCTTGGATCGTAGCAGAACAATCGCAATAAAGGTCAATCATCATACGATGGATTTGAGCCAAGGTATAAAATGGAGGTACAGGTCCAAGGAATGTAGCTGTGCGAGAAATTTCATCCAACTTGTTGTAGGCTGCCTTGGCCTTTTCCAGTAACACCGTATTTCGGTCAGGCTAAAATAATAGATAGATCCATGAATCTTCATAGCCATCATCATCATCCTCATCATCAAGCATCATCAACTTACCAGTACATTGCCAAAGAGCCTTCCATGAAAGTCCTCGGATAAAAAGGTCGAAGCGGTCCAACCTAATCCCCATTCAACATGAGTAAACATGCAACACACACAAGGATGATTCTCATACCATTGGTCCAATTCGCTTTGGGGGTATCATTTGAAGTTTGAATGTCTGATCTTTCTTGGGTTGTCTTGTCTTGATTCTTATCTATAGACAAGACATGTGTGTTAAAATAACGTATGCCACTCACATGATAAAAGAAAATGTACCTTTGGATGGACCAAACAAGAAATTGGAAAAGAAAGAGTTCTCGGTTGCAGGACGTTGGTCATTGGAAGGATCATTGCAAACAACAGTTGGAGGAGGACGATGAAGTTGATTAGAAGAGGGCGGGCCAATAGGAGCGATGGATCGATTGGTCTTTGTTTTTGGTGAAGAAGCTGTTGTAGTAGATCGGTGAGCATGATCACTCCTTTTTCCCTTTTTCCCTCTCTCTCTCTTTTTTTTTCCTAAATACACCCAATCTGGAACAGCAGTTTACCGGTATCAGAGGCTGTGGTGATAGACGAGGAGGAGGACGATAAAGAAGATGATAAGGATGAAGAAGAAGAAGGACCCATCAAGGCATCAATCAAGGTTTGTTGACTCTTGCGACGTTGTTCTTCTTTTTCCCACTTGAGCTTTCGTTCCTGCAAGGCTCGATCGCGTCTCTCCATTTCTTCTTTGAGCTCTCGTTCACGTCGTTCCTTTTCTTGCTTGAATTGTTGTTCTTGACGATCACGATCCTCTTGTTCCTTGCGTTCTTGTTTTCTCTTCATCTCACGTTCCTGTCGTTTACGTTCCTTTTCAGCTGCACGTTCACGCTCTTCTTGCAAACGACGACGCTTTTCTTCTTCACGACGTAATCGAGCCTCTTCCTTTTGTCGTCGTTCTTGTTCACGTCGTTGTCGTTCTTCCTCAAGCTTCTTTTGCTTTTCAGCACGTAATCGTTCCTCTTCAGCTTTCTTTGCAGCCTCCTTGGCCCGCCGTTCCTCTTCCTTTTGCTTCTTGAGTTGCCTAAGAGATATATGAAAAAGATAAGCCCTATGCAGTCGTTTGCATCAAGAAATAAACGATGACTTACATTTTCTTATCCTTTTTTCGTTCCTTTTCCTTTTGCTTTTTCAATTCCTTTTCTTGTCGAAGGCGATCTTCCTCTTCCAATTCTTGAATCAAGCGTTGCTGTCGTTCTTGAGCCACCTTTTCACGATACGCAGCAAGGACACGTTGTTCAAACATGCGAGCAGCAAATATTTGGAATGTGCGACGGCCTTCTTCAATGCGTTGCAACTCTGTCCGTGCGTCCTAAGGGGGTGGGTATTTGCAAGTCAGATACCAACTCCAAGTGATGTACACACACACACACACACACACACAACATACCTCTTCTTCATCTTCATAGTCATCATCATCCAAGTATTCATCATCTTCTTCATCCTCTTCGTCATCTTCTTGTCTGTAATCCAAAGGGTCTTCTTTTTTGATCCTCCTTTCTGCAAGTCGTTCCATCATGTCGAGAAATTTCTTGCCATTGTTTTGCAACAAGTCATCAGCCACGGTAAGAATCCCACCTAAGTGATCACTCTTTTGTGAGAATGTGTGTGTGTGTGTGCGGGTTATCGGGCATTATAAAAAGGTTGTTGTTATGTACCTTTGACCGTGAGACTGTTGCCAAAAGCAAGGTGATCTGAGCTATATTCATCTTCGTCGTCATCCTCGTCGTCGTCAGATGGATCATTCTCGATATCGTCGTCGTCGTCGTCATCATCATAATCTGATTCATAATCGGGATCTTCCTCCTCATCGTCGTCGTCATCGTCATCATCATCATCATCCATATCAGATACGGGTGTACCAGTCAAAGGATTGATGCCAGAACTGTTTTGATTGTTGTTGGTATATTGTTCCAATTCCTCATAATAAGCATCGTAAAGGACCTCGAGTTCATCTTCAATAGCGGTGCTATACAGGGATTTCAATAAGAACCTGTTGTGTCCATGGAAATCAACAATTGTACACACACAAGCATACGTGTAACACGACTTGGGTGTTTCACATAAAGAAAAAGAGAGAGAGAGAGAGAGAGATGTGATGATGGAAAGGAGGAGGAGGGTGAGGGTGGGGTGGGGGTGGGGTGGGTGTGTGGGAGAAGAGGAACACAAAGATGTGTGTGCGTTATGTGAGGAAGAAGGGGCAGGGGTTTTTGGAGGGAGATAGAGGGGATGATGAACGTACCGTTTCTTGCCACACACTGAACAGTTGCAGGAATGTCGTTGTTGCTCCTTCATTTTCTTGAGTACTGCCTCCTTCTCGATTTTGATGAGAGAACGACGCTCGTCTTCACGTAGCTGTAACCAGAATTCTCGAATGCGTTGGCGTTCCTCTGCATTGCTGGGTCTTGTCCAAAAGCCGTCCTGGTCATTGTCGATAATATCATTCAGCTCATTCTTGACGGCATTGCGTTGCTTTGCTGCTGCTGCTTTGTCAGACGACCATGTGGACGACGAAGAAGACGCAATACTATGGGTATCGGGTGTACGTGATACTCTTCTTCCACCACCACCTATCGATCGTTGTTTCTTTCTTTTGGACTTTGGTACACTTGTACGCCGAGGTCGGGTATTGTTGTTAGTCATGCGTTCGACAATGTTGATAAGAGACTGGAATGTGTAGAGTCGCGAGTGTGTGAGAGGGAGAGAACTAGGAATAGTAGTAGTAGTAGTAGTAGTTTAAAAAGAAACGCTTACGAATGAGTATGCTGCCTCATGTATAAATAAAGAGCTATCCTTGTTATTTACCTGGTTCGTTCAAATAAGCATAAATATAGATAGTAGCAAAAGAGGAAAAAGAGCAAGAGTGAGTGGTGGGGTGGTGAGAGAAGAAAGAGAGAGAGGGAAATGAACAGAAAGCGCCTTCCTTTTCGAGAACGCGCTTACCTGCTTTGCCGTTGCTGATGATGCTGCTGCAATAGCGGAGAGTTTTATGTGCGCGCTGCTGCTGGGTCGGCGGGAAAGTGGGAATGAATGAATGCGAGGAAGAGAGTAATTTGTTCCACATTCATTTGATGTAATATGACTTTCATTTACATAATGAGCAATCCATGTCTATTGAATGAATATAGGAGTCGTCTATGTGTGAGTGTGTGTGTGTGTTTTGATTCATCCATTGAGAGAGAATCGACATTCTGGAATGCATCCTTATCTAGTAGCATCATCCATCATCATACCATTCACTTCTTGGATAATGAACCCCCCCCCTGTGTATGCCATTCTACTGACAGATTTCCCTCCCTCCTCCTTCTTCTCCTCCTCCTATGTAAGGATACATTTATGTACATATACATATATACAATGATCCCATCCATTGTCTATCGGATCTCATTTATTCAGATGTCTACATTGATCCCGCATTTTTTCCCAAATGTGAAATGGTGTACACACACCACCCATATAAGCTTGTTGTTGTTGTACGTAGCACTTTTGATCTTTTTTTGATACATTATTCTTATGTAAACTTGCTGCTGTACATAATACAAATCTAACGACCCATTCAATGACGGCAATCCAGTTGCCATTATCATGCCGTCGACGTAACCCAAAGCATCCATCATCATCATGCGACTAGCTTATATATAAGTATGTAACCATAATTTCTTTTTTCCGACCCAGCATTGTCACGAGGATCGCTTTGAGCATGGTTACTCCACTTTTGTGTGATTCATCCAAAGCAGGTTAAATACATACAGCAACGTTTGCATCAAACCCATTGCCTTCACTTCTTTATGATCTTTGGTCATCTATGGGACAGGGGAAACCGTTGCACTTTGTGTGGTTGTAAATAGTAATCGCTCGACGAGCTCATTTTCCAAAAGAGATGAACTTTTTTTTCAACCGGAAGAGGAAACAAAGCATAAAGTGTAATAGATCCACATCAACATCATCAGAGTGTGTGACATTCAATAATCCAAATCAATGATGCTGCTGCTTTCTAGTAGTAATAATAATGGATGGGTATTATTGTATATAATTTAAGGATAAACTCTAACAGCATCCGCCATGAGACGATCCAGTTCCTATAGGATTGTGAGCGGCAAGAAAAAAAGCAACCTCTATATGTGTATATACCTTTTCCAATTGTTCGAGTCGTTGTTGGCTGTCCTTGAACACCTCACTGATTTCGCTACGAATAGGTGGATGTTTATGTGTCTTTGTTGATTGTTCTTGCTCCTCTGCATAGCGTACAGCACCACGAATCAGCACCATGAGTTCATTCATGCCAAATTCTTCACAGAATAGCATAGAGTCAACAGGTGTACGACGACTTGATTTACCATCCATGGATGGTGGTTGTTGGTTCTCCTCCTCCATAGGCTTGTGGTGCTCATGCTCAGTGATGGATGGCTGTGGTGGCGCATCAATATCACTATCCATATCCCATGCCCGTTGGTGGTGCTGTTGTTGCTCCTTTTTATCATCGGTCTCATCATCAACAACATCATCATGCATGGTTGTTTGTTGCAACATGTCTCGGCTATTGTTGATACTGCTTGCCACAATGGCTTCCGTTAAAGGTTCGTTGCTGTTGCGTGTATGGGCTAAATTATCAAGCGCTTGATCGAGTTTCATAAGCACATCCACAGCTGACTCAGGTTCATCATACATCACTTGGCCTTGTTGTTGTTGTTGTTCCTGGTCTGTTGTAGTAGAAATAGCAAGTGGATGAACATTATTTCCAGAAGATGGAACATCAGGCATAGGGCCATTGGCAGGTGAAGGTGTTCCTCTAGGCATGGGTGTGTCTTGTCTGGTAGGGCGGGGAGGTCGTACTATAAATAAAAATAGCCATGAGCAAGAGGTGTAAACTCTTTTTATATATCATTTACCTGGAACTTGTTGAGAAGAAGAGTCCTTATTGTGGCGATCGGATCGTCGAAGAATGAAAAACGTTTCATCGGGTTGAGGAGAAGGAGTTATAACAGAAGACAAGGATGCAATAGAGGCTCTATCGGGATTGCTACTGTTGCGACGGTGGACAACGGGTGGTAAATTATCACCAAATGCGCTGCTGATATCCACGGTGGGTGCAAGCATCATTTCTAATACCTTGTGTGTTAAATAGACATGTCATGTTATAAAAAGGTGTGAGGGGGTGGATATACTTACCTTGTCCTTGTTTGCTGACAGAGAGTTGGTATCGAATCGCTTGGTCTTCAGCACCTCGTAGACGCAACGACTGTGCTTTTTCTTCAGCATCAGGACCATCCACAATGCCGTTCAAGATATGAAACTTGTCAAGAACAAGGGCTGTCACATCACTCACAGAGGCATGGATGGGTACGGTCACCAATTTATCCACACGCGTCTGATCAAACTTTAGAATGCTGGTATTGCCACCAATCTCGGATGCAAACAACGACACCTTGATAGACATGTGGCCATCTTCAGGCCGCTTGGCCTTGGTATACAGGTAGAAGCGCACCTCTTCTTGAATCTCTTCAGCTCCTTCCTTGGGACCACCAATATGTGTACTATCACTGGCACCCATCAAGGCAGAAATACGACGTGCCTTTTTCAAAGATGGCATAGGTGTATTCAAATGAGCCGTTAACGAGGAATAAATGGTAAGAGGTCGATCATTGGGCACCAATGTATACTCATCTAAATAAAAAAAGAAATGAGCCTCGCCTCTTTTTCTTTATACATTCCCCCCTCCCTTACTTACCTCCATCCACACCACGTACAACCAAAAAGTAATCGAGATGAGCATCTGCATTGGCACTGGGTTGATGATTTTGGATATCAAATGTATGCAATGCATGTTGGATCAAATCAGCAGCTGTTGTATTTGGATAAGTATTGGCAATCTTGAATTCGGCACCAAAGCGTACATTGCCGGCATAAATCTTGAGCATAGCAGGTTGTTGTTGTTGTTGTTGTACGCCGGCGGTGGCAGGTTCGGGTTGCTGTTGTTGATGTGGATGAGGATCACGAGGTTGTTGCTGTTGCTGATGTGAATAATGTTGATGTTGATGATGATGATGCATATGCATATGGGAAGAAGAATCGATACTGCTAGCACGATCACGATCAGAGTAACCTGTTGATTGTGAAGAAAGCGATGCTGTCTCAGATGAAATGATTTCACCACCCACAGTAATGATCGGTGTTGTTTGCTTATCCATGCTGCCCTTTCGCTGCTTTTTGTCCTTGCCATCCTTATTGCGCGAAAACAATTTACGCAATCCACCCTTTTCCTTTTTATCCTTGGAGCCACGACGTTGTTCATTCACAGGGGGTACTGCTGATGATGACGATGATGAAGGTGGTGATGATCCATCTCCTGCAAGGATACTCTCCAGTTTGCTGGCTTTACTTTGTGGATCGCCATAGCTCATTTCTCGGTATTGATTTCCAGATTCATGGGTATCACGTGCAACTTCAGGTGTCAATGAGAATTTGATTGTCTCAGTGGCTTCAAGATCCAAAGTGTCTCTAAATGGCATGTTACCACCCCGTTGTTGTTGTTGTTGTTGCTGTTGTTGTGGTTGTGCAGGAGGATAGGGTTGTTGTTGTTGATGATGGTGGTTGCTAGTAGTAGGTTGTGCATATTGTTGTTGTTGTTGTGATACTTGTTGGTGGTGATGGGATCGTGCATAATTATCCACCGATGATTGACCATAATCATAGCCACCTGTTGATCCATACAACCGTACATCATCATAGTAATCATCATCATCATCCGAATCGGTGGTATCATCGAGATCATCCGTATCACTATCGGTGCGAATCGTTTCCTGCCATTCTTCGAATTCCTCTTCAAAATCTTCATCGTCACTGGATCCGAAAATAACTTGTGCCTGGAATTTGACACCTTTGGCCAGCTTGACTTTTTTGTTGCTCTTGGGTTTGGTGGAAGGGGGAGCAGGGAATGCATCTTGGATATCACGTTGTGTCAATTCGATATTGCGATGTGAATTAAGACGTGCCAATCGTTCATAAGGCGTCTATGTACATCCAAATCCAACAACATCAATACACCATCCATCCCACACATGTCCTAGGATGCCCGATTTACCTCGATATTCTCGGCAGGAATATAGCCAACTTCAGATGTTTTGAGC
Source organism: Lichtheimia ornata (assembly GCF_029851405.1). Classification (NCBI taxonomy): domain Eukaryota; kingdom Fungi; phylum Mucoromycota; class Mucoromycetes; order Mucorales; family Lichtheimiaceae; genus Lichtheimia; species Lichtheimia ornata. The sequence goes on from NW_026695394.1 coordinate 133,716, forward strand.
ACTTTGACGAGCCACCAATAAGAGTTGCTGTCATCCAACAGGGTTAATGCGTCCCCTTTCACCACAGAGGCTTGTCCTTCCACAGTGGCTGCAAACGTGTGTAGTGCATAGACAAGGTCGAAATCAATGTTGGGATCGGGTATACTCAAAACAGAGCCTACAGACTCTTCTTCGTCGTCGTCGTCCATATCATCGTCATAGTCATCGTCAATAGGGTGATTGTGGTAATCGTCCATGCCGTCGTCGTATAGAGAATGGCGGTGGATCTGTGCAGGTGCAACACTCTGTTGATCGTGTGCTCCAGTAACATAGCCCGTCAGCCGTCGTCCATCACGTAGAGAAGTGGGCATTGCAAAAGGAATGGAATGAAAAAGATGATGGTGGTGGAAGGGAAGGAGAATAGCTTCATTTGGGTTGCACAAACGACATGTCTTTTATTGGATTTTTATCTTGGTGCGATGCCAACCTCGTTACCCGGGCAATGGATCCTAGCAACGCGTCTTTTATCTTACAACTTGCTTTACTTTTTGCATCCATTGGATAACATCAATAAAAAGATGATCATGGTGGAATTGATGCATAAGGTCGTGGTGCCTGGTTTATTCATTGGCGGTGTTCCTGAAGTAGTAGTCGTTCAATCCTCCTGCAGATAATTAAGGTAGGAATACACCCCACTGAAGTCGCCGCAGCTATTTCACACTGCTAGTTCAATAAATTGTCTTACTATCCACCCGCCATAATTGCATCCCTTGTTAATATGGCATACCTTCAGGTATCTATATACTCCCTTATCTTATACACGTTTACTTTTACTGAGGCAATGATTCATCCCAACCCTCCATATTGTATTATTCAAGCTTCACGCGTATTAAGATTGTACATAGTGTCCCTCTTTATTGCGCATCAGTCGTCTTTTTTGGGTGAGGATGGTTTAGCTTCTTTGGGTGAGGATGATGGTGGTTGTTGTTCATCTTTGGCTGACGATGATGAGGATTCTTCCTGGGGTTGTTGTTGTTGTTGTTGTTGTTCAGCATTGGATGATGAAGGTTCCTCTTGTGATGATGACGCTGTTGCTTCATCTTGTGGCGGTAGTGATGATGGTGGTGGTTGTTGTTGTTGTTCGACGACATGTTCAGCATTGGATGACGATGGTTCTTGTTCAGGGCCTTGAGGTTCATCGGCAGGAGCATTAAAGATGGCATTGCTGTATTGGGCAGAGACATCTTCAGAGGGCCTCGTGCTGGCTGATTTGCGCGGTATCCGATGTAATAAACCATATCCAACATCACAACCCAAGGATCCATGACCTCCCCAATCGTGGTTTGGAACAATAATCACCTAAAAAACATGTCCCTCAGCATAAGAAGACTCTCCCGTTTATGATTTCCTAGACTTACCTCACGGCAACTATCCCATTCAGAGTTGTATAGATAAAGTTGTAATGGCTTGCCAATATGCTCTTCCACCAAATCATAAAAGCCATCTTCACTGGCAAGGACTGCATGTGGACTGCCAATGATATAATCGCTTTCGGGAATAATGCCTGCCATCTCTGCTGGTGAATTGGGTGCAACACTAAGAACATGCCATACATGTTCACCCGCCCTCTCATAGGAACAAAACCGTATTGAGCATCCTAAATCCAACATTAAGAACCATGACATTCTTTTTTTTTTCGTGTGTGTGTGTGTGTACCTATCAAGCTTTTTTCGCCAGGATTATCCTTGTGCCAATCACTGCTAGGGATCAGAGTCACCTCTATATACACGTATCCATGGTGAATCATCATGCGTAAAAGATAGAGAGACATTCCATATACGAACCTCTAACAGCTTGCTCTTTGCTTGAATAGACCTCCAGTTGCACGGGCTTGTTCTCCGAGTCATTTAAAATACGAAGCAAGGTCTCACTATCGCCATTGTCCTTTCAAGACGAATTTGACAACGTGTTGGCATTGGATGCCCATGGTCGACAACACACACATACACGTACCACTTTGATGTCGTTGATGCCGATAATATAGTCAAAGAACTGCTCAATGCCGGCCTTGAATGCAGGAGAGTTTTCTTTCACCTTGTTTTTACTTGCAAGTAAGTATTTAAAACGAGGGTGGATGCACGTGAACAACTTACCTTTAATACGTGAAACCCATATTGGCCTTGTTCAGTGCTTTGCGTACCACCCATAACAAAAGAGAGCACGATGGTTGCGGAGCATACGCATTAACACCAAAGTTATCTCAGCTTGCAAAGTCACAACCGATCCATCCGATATAAAAAAGGTTGTGGGGGGATGGGTATCTCAGACACTATGTCTGCTTCTTCTCGTCTTGCAGCCGTCAAACAACATCTTACTGTAAGCCCTCTTGTGTATATCCTTTATTTACACATCCTATATTAAATCACTCACACATACACACACACTCTCACTATAGCCCATGTCCAAGAGCCCTATCACCTGCCACGTCCTTGTTGCCTCTGTTGGCAAGCCTGGAGAACATGTCCGTGTAAAGATCGAAAAGGAAGGTGCTGCTGGTGCTTTCTCTGTTCTTTCCACTGCGTACGTATATCCATCTATCTATGTGGATTTCGAGTAAAGGCTCACATTGACATCTATGTAGTGAGACCAACGATGATGGTCGTTGCCCCAACCTTTTGCCTAGCGACTACAAGGTTGAGAAGGGTGTCTATCGTGTCACTTTTGAGACCAAGGAGTTCTTTGCTCGCAAGGGCGAAAAGTGCTTCTATCCTTATGTCCAGGTAAAGAAATATAGCTCTCTCACACACACACACATCATTATGGAAAGAAGGAAGGAGAAGAAAAGACTCATAGGAATTCTATCTATCTAGATTGTGTTCGAGATTGAACACCCCGAGCAACATTATCATATCCCTCTTTTGATCAGCCCTTACTCTTACACCACTTACCGTGGTAGCTAAGCGTGCGGTATATTCGGTTTAGCGGTATATTCCAAAATTTGTGTAACATAAAGAGCTTTGGCCCAAAAGGCAAAAAGTACAAGGATGATTTTTATGCAACATGGATATTGGAGAGAGAAAAAAAAAAGTTGACTTTATTTTAATGCATATCTGATGTATCTGAATCCTATGTTTATACATACCCCCATAACAACAACAACAGTTACCATGTTTGAACAAACATTCCAAGGTTTCACATGAGACTCTCTAAGGGCGCCAAAAAGAAAAAAACGCCCGTTGTTGATGGTGGGCTGCTGCTGCTGCTGCTGCTGCTCATTCATCCACCCCTTTCCTCCTCCTCCTGCACATACACATACAACACTCGTTGTTGTTGGTAAAAGCGCTTCTGTTTACTTTTTCCTTTTCTCTTTCTCCCCTTAAACCTACTTTTTTTTCGTGGCGGGCAAAACGCATAGTGTGTGTGTGTTGGTGCGTGCGTGCGGGTATCTATACAACCCAAAAAAAAAGAGCGAACGATTGTGAATCAACATGCTTCATGTTCAACCCAATACGACAACAACAGCCATCTCTCCAGAGTCACCCACTGATTGTATACCCAAATGGTCATTGGAGCAAGATTCCCACCATCCTGGCCCCATGGAACAAGAGGACCCAGTGCCACCACCTCCACCACCGTTAACAGAAGATGATGAATATTTCTTCCTCAACCAGCCGCCACCACCTCCACCTCCTATTCCACCCTCCATGTTATTATCATCATCACAAGAAGAGCCGGCAATGAATGATGATGAGGATGATGAGGATGGTGGTGGTGGCATGATGGCCATGATGGATGACAAGTATGAGACAGCGACACGGATCTTTTATGCAACCATGCAAAAGTTTGCGGGCCCTAGCAACCATCGTAGGACCTTTTTGGAGAGTTGGCATTTACATAGCATGTACAGCAAATCGCAGCAGATCCTTTTGGGGATTCCTAATGCACAATCCATGGTTTATTTATCCGGTGATGATTTCATGTTTACACCTCAACTTGTTCCCCAGGATACGACGGCCATGATGGATCAAATGGAGTTCGATTGGGAAGAAGAAGAAGAAGAGGAAGAGGAAGATGATTTGCCACCTATCATGATGATGCCAGCAACAACAATGATGGAACAACAACAACAGCAACAAGAACAAGATGCATCGCCACCACCCCTCGAAGAGAATGATGTGATGGTCATGAGTGCTCCTGCCCCTGTTATGGATGAAAATTTATGGATGGCCCCAGATAAAGTAAGCAAAAAGGAGACCGTAGTGATGATGATGATGATCATGTCATTGATATTGTATATACATAGGATGTGAGTGGGATCTCCTTGGATGCAGTGGACTTTTATCGTCATGGATCACCTTCTCCTCCACCTTCCGCTTTGTATGAATTGGATTCCAATGAAAAGGGTAAAGAAACGCTACGATTACCTGCTCAAGAACAACAAGAGACCACCACTACCCCCACCACCACCACCACCAACAATATGGAAGAAAAGGAACATGGCCAAAGAGACAAGATGAATGATATTCCACAATCCAGTGATACTACTACTACCACTACCCCACCCTATTATGGGACGCTCATGACATCGCCATCACAACAACAACAACAACGAGACATTGTACAACAACAAAAAGATGATTTGACAGAGCGATTATTACAATGGCCGATCCTTCACGCTTCCGAACGACTTGCACATGATCTCTTATTGGCATTTGAACTTGCTGAGGATTTCGTTGATAACAACAAAAAAGGATTGCGTACCGTGTCGAGTTTCTTTGTATACCTTATACGCATTTGGCATGTCCTCTTTGTCTGTGCTGAAATGTTGCTTGGCAGTTTGGGCAGTAATACACATCAACGACGACGCCCATGGATGAATGACGAGTTGGTGTAATGTATATACCATGATGCCTTTGGTTCCTCTTTTTCCACCCACCCCAACCCATATATATACCACCTCTTATACTCTTATATACACATACTTTATTCACTTTCACCCTATTTTGTTTGCGTTGTTTACAGACTTATTATACATAATGATATTAAAAGATACCTTCTTGTTGGCTCAGAAAGAAAAAAGGGACGACGACGACGAATTATATATTTACATCAAAATTAAAAGTGGGGAGGGAGGGAGGGAGTCCAGTGTAACCAATTATGTATGAATGAATGAACGAATATAACCTAAACTTCACCGCATTGTTCCTTTAGGGCAAAGTAAGCGCTTTCCCAATGCATCTTTTCTTCCCATATCATCCGTAATTTGACATAGGCGATACCACTCAATACTTCAAATTGGTCACACGTGGTATTCATGGCAGCTTCTAGTCGTTTTTGGCGTTGTTTCTCCAAGGCAATTTGGCGTTGCAATTCCTCCACCGTAGTAGGCATCGTCGTTGTGGTAGAATCCATGCCATCAAGGGCTGGTCGATAGGAAGAGGATGGAGGACGATGCAAGGATTTCAAAGAGGATTGATCCGTTTGAATATGGGCATGACGTACTCTTTTGGTTGTTGTTGTTGTTGTAGTGGATGATGATGATGACGGGGTTGTGGTGGTTGTGGTTGTGGGAAGATGGCCGTTCGCAGTAGCGGTGACGATCCTCTGTTGTAAAGCTTGATCAATTTGTCTACTTTCAAATACATCTGCCACGTGTCGCTCGTGATTTTTGGGACTTGCAGGGTTGGTACGTTGAGTCCCCCATCCATTATGACTACTACTCATACTGCGATAGCGCATGGAACCACTGTATAAGCTTGATTCACGTCTCGGAAGTATAGGTTCCGGTGGGGGAGGAGCTATCTCAATATGTGTCTTTGGAGGAGTTGTTGTTGCTACGGGTGACGACGTTGCTACGGGTGACGACGTTGCTACGGGTGCTGCTGCTGATGCTGATGATGATGACGATCCATGATGTGATTTGTTATTGTGCTGCTGCTGCTTTGCATGTTGTTGTGTCATGGATGCTAATGTTCCTTTGCTCTTGTTGCGTGCTCTTTTCAAAAATGATAAGGTAGCAATGCTGCCACTTGTCGTACTACTTCCACTGCTACTTGCACTAGATGGGACGCTGTTGTTTTTATGAAACTCCTCTGGACCCGTGGAGAGAAGGAAATCAGCCAATTCTTGAGTACGTGTCTTACGAGATGACTGGGAATACAAGGTCAGCTCATCATCGTCGAAATCAATGTCGCTCTTTATTCTTGCGTCCTTGGGCTGAAATTGATGTGGCATGATAGGATGGGATGGGATGGATGATCGGTGGTGTAAAAAGTGAGGTAAAAAAAAGTGAGAGTGAGTGAAAGGGAAAAGAAAACGAGAGAAAACTAAAATGAAATATGAAAGCAACACAAGGGAGAGAAAGAGAGAATAGGACATGGTGGTGGTGTACTAAATAACTCGACCTTGCAAGTTGGCCATTTCTCCTTCTGCGTAACCTCCGTATCCCCCATGCGTTTGTCTGTGTCCATTCATTTGTGCCACAATCAGGACTCGTTGTTGTCACCACCATCATCATCATCGGATCCACCACCACCTTGTTCAAGCCATTTTGCGTATCGTTCCAATCTTGCTTTTTCATTCTCATCATCTTCTTCGGTCGTCCGTGCACCGCTCTTTTCATATCTTGTTTTACCATCGTAAATCTCGGCACTGATTTGTCGGCCCGCAAAGTAACGATTGTTCATAAGCTAAAGATAATATACATATCACTGAGTTCAATTTGGGGGAGAGAAATGGGGGGTGACCACACAACACCACCACCACCATCCAATTGCCAAATCAAACCTTACCAGCACGCATGCTTCTGCTGATTTTTGCTCCATGAACCGCACGGATATGACGCCACCAGGGGATTTCTATGAGTGTAAAAGAGATCGGTGGTCAGCATCCGAAATTGGCTCCTTATCCTACCCCCACCATCATCATCACTACTTACATCGTAAAGAATCACATTGGTCACTTCACCCAGCTTTTCGCATTCTTCTCGGACATCTTCTTTTAATTCCAGCAATAAAGTTGGATCTTCCTATATAACAAAATGAATGATTCGTACACTATACTCCATTTGTACAAAAGTGACGCGCATGCACGCATGTTGTCTCAACTTACGTCTAATTCCTGCTGGGTGTACATGTTCTTTAAAATGACAATCTTGTTGAATTTCTCCGCCTTTTTACCCGTTTCCTCATCAACCCAATCCAATTTCCTATGGCAACCAAATGATCAGATCAGTCAGTCCCTACGATCCATCCTACCCCCCACCATCCATTTACCTCTGCAATTGATGTAATCGTTTCTTGGTCTTGTTTTTGTTGGCTTGACTCTTTTTCTTATCCGCAGGAAGTTGTTTCTCAGTAAATACGGCCTGTTGTACTCGAATACGGGTCGAGGGTTCACCCAGTCTGAATTCTGCATCATCCAATAGATTGATCGCCAAAGGCACAGACTCTTCTTTGAAATACGTGACCAATGCATCTCCTTTGGGTCGACCTTCTGCATCTTGATAAATCTTAATCTTGGGTTGGCCTATACAATCCCATTAGGATGAAAAGGAATGATCGTTCTTCTATACACACACACATACCACTCTCAAGATCCTCCATAATGACACCACATTTCGTAAAGACTTCCTTGATCTCTTCAATCGTGGCATCGGGTGGTACACCAGTAACGTAAACGGATGTATTGGGTCGTTTTGCTGTATCACGCTTTTGCTTCTTGGCATTGTTGTTGCTATTGCCTTCATTCTCCTAGAATTCGTATGAGTCAAAACAAGAGAGAAAAGACATGATGCGTCCTTGTTGCTTACTTCTTCATAGGTATAAACACGCTTTTTCTTTTGTCGCGGCTGTACAGCAGGCTCCTATGCACACACGCGTGAGTTTGGGTTGCATAGAATCTAGAATAAAGAGGATCCCATACCGATTCGTCGACACCTTCGATGGCATAAGCGGATTGTTGTTGCTTGATCAGGTCTTCGTCGTACTTGAAAGAGAATATGAGTCAATGGCACGATGTGAAAGAAAGAGAGAGAGAGAGGGAATGGGTACCATTGGAAACCAAGCAGCCAAAGACTCATCGTATTCATAACAAACGCCATCGTCACCGACATAGGACCATTTGTTGGTTTCTTTGTTGAGCGTATAACGTGAATCGGAAGCGAAGTCTGCAGGTGTTTTATCCTTTGAAGGAGGAGGAGGAGCTGACATGGCAAGAAAGAAAAGAATACAAAAAGCAAAATGAAAATGGTGGTGGTGTTGGAAAGCGCTTCTCGGATTCTCGGCTCACACCGGACATGGAAAATGGGTGTTGCAGAATTCCTGCGTGGTGCGTGTGTGTATGGACAGGACCACATGTTGGGTAGCATAAACACGCACATGGACCATATGAACAAGGATTATCCCCAAAGTAAGTTTTTTTATGTCACCATACAAAATGAGTCGTGTGAGTGTGTTTACCACCCAACTTACTTACAACAGCATGAATGCCCACCCACCCGCGTGGCGTCAATACGACATTGTGATTCACACACGCAGCAGCAGCAGCAGCAGCTCTTTATTCACTCAACGCATCCACACAATAATTTATTACATTGCTTTGTTTTCTTTTTCTTTCTCTCTCTCTCTTTCTTTCGCTCTTTCTTTTCCTTATCTCCCACCCCATTTATCATAAAGGACATTCTCTTTGTTCCCAAGAACATTGTCTTTTCGAACAAACAACAGCATCGTTATCATCACTCAACACCACCAACATCATCATCATCACCCACCCCCTTGCGGTCGGGCTTCTCCCCCTTGAGCCAAGCTTTATACAGAATACTGTCCAAGTAAGTAAGCGCCTTTTTTCTCTTTTTCTTTCTTTTCTCTTTCTCTTTCGCATACACATTATACATATACATACATACAATACATATATATATATAACCCCCATTTCCCAAATGCCACCTACCACTACTACTATCATGGGTTCAACTACCAACACCAACAAACAACCTCATCATCATCATCAATGGATAGGCTTTTTACCGTTATATCGACTACTCGTCGCTGCCATTTGTATCTTTCTTTTTCCTTTCTTTATCCTCAGCACGTTGGTTTCCGGAATTCTTGGCTTGATCATTAATCGCATGGTGCATCCACACACCAACGCGGCATCATCAGGTGGTGGTGGTGCTGCTGCTGCAACTACAACAACAACAGCCACTTTGACGTCAGCAACAGAGGACCACAACCACAACAACCACAATCACATTCACCATCATGATGACGATGACGACGATGATGATGATGACAATGACGATCCTCAAGATAACATGGAGTATTGGCTTCAACGATGCTCCATTTGCTTTGAAGCTCAACTTGATTTATGCCTTGATTATTGTCGTGATCAATATTGTCTTGATTGCTTCCGCAGGCAAGTGTGATGATGCTGCATGCAGCATTCTTCTCATTTATGCAATCATCCTTTATCTCACACACACTCACACTCATACCTATTACATTAGATACGTGACCAATGTCGTTACCTCGTCATGGGGTCTAAGTGTGACCAAGATCAGGTGCCCTGTATGTCAGGACCATATCCCACAAAGTGAATGGAGCAAATTCGTACCAAAGAGCGTCGTGGATCAATACAATCGCTTCAATCAACCTTATCGCAGCTTTTCACGTTGTTGTCCTGGGTGTGAAACGGAGGTGATGCCCTGTCAAAGATTACAACGAAGGTATGTTTGGTGCATGTGTGTGTGTGTGTGTGTGTTACCATGATGGCGTTGTCGAGTTAAGGAGGAGGAGGGGGCCCATGGTGGATCATCTTTTGTATACTCAACAACCAACCCTACTATTACTACTATAGTCAACCCAGACGCGTCCATGGACTACTCAAAGAATACTTGCTTCAATGCACCGAACACCATGATCATCCACGTCATCGTATGCTGTTGCGAGATTTATTACCAGTCTATGAACGCCAAGAATGGTCTAGCCATACATTGTTGGATGTGTACAAGCGTACGATTCATGCGCTCAAGGTCTTGGAACGGGACCATCCCTCTTTTATCCAGCCCCTTGCCATTGCACAGCAAATCTTATGCTTTGACATGAAGCCTGACACTTGGAGAAAGCTACAATTTATTCACATTGGCCAATTCCCTGATATCCATTGGTAAGATACAAAAGGGCAAAGGATGAAGAGGAAGATGATACTGATCCCATGTAATGTAGTCCCGAATGCAACATGGTCTTTTGCTTACAATGCGGTAATCAACAACATCCAGGCTCTACATGTGAGCAATACATGCAAAACGTGGTGGATCATCATGCTGCACCCGTCGAAGTGATAGAGACATTTCAATGGCAGCTGAAAAACAGGTACATATAAGGGAGGAAGGAGGAAGGGGGTGGGTGTTTGAATGATGATGATGCATGGTGATAAACGATCCTTTCTATTATGTATAGCCGACGTTGTCCCAGTTGCTCTATCATGATCCAACGCGATGAAGGTTGTAACAAGGTGGATTGCTCATTGTGTGGTTATTGCTTTTGCTGGGCATGCTTATCACAATGGTCAGACGTAAGTACATACATACATACATACATACAAGAGGGAGGGGTATTCAGGGACCTATATGCATGATTGATTCATCATTTTCTTCTCCTCCTCCAGAAATGTGGTTTTTATCATTGTTCACGATCACCCACCTCTGAATACGCCAATACGTCTCCCGAACATTCAAATGCAAAGGTAAATTGTTACAAAGAGCGGCATGCCATGTATCGCAAAACTAATGACATGGGTTGTTGTTGTTGTAGACCGAGCTTGGAGTACCCAATGTTTCTTCCATTCAAGCACGACTCTATCCAGGCATCAATGCTTAAACTTGGCTCTCACACACACTCACACATATATCACATCATTTCTTTGTATATATATTATATTAGCTTTTTCTCTCTTTATCCCCTCAACCTTCAATGATTGCATCATCCACCCCATACACACACACAAACACACTCACAAACACAGACCATTTCTTATATACAAATATACATCCTATGAATGACTTGCGCACCCGAAACGAGGCCATGTGTGTGTGTGTGAATGTACCTGCATCATGATACACTGCATTGCAATATGATTGGTGTACCTGGTCCATTTAGAGATAGGGCCAACGATGTGTCTATTATCAATACATGCAGCAGCAGCAGCTGATGATGATGGTGGTGGTGTGTGTGTGTATGCCTGCCCAAACAGCTGAGCCAATGTGGTGTATATGCAAAAAAGGAAAATAAAAGGATCATTACTACTGTATCCATGGAAACCGAATGCTTTTGTGAACAATGACGATCATCATGATGAAGCACATGACACCACCACTTTTACCGGATTGTATACTGTAGGTGGATGACCGTGGGAAGTAGAGTGATCCAAAACAAGCTTTGACACACACACACATGAATCCAACCACACCACTTGTCCACATTCAACAATGATACCCGAATTGGGGTTTACCTTAACATGGGTCGATTGCACGTGGTTCCAGTTATGCACACTTCTTGTTGGGTAACACATCCAACTTGTACGTACGTCGTATTCAACCATTTTGTGATAAAGGGAAAAGATGAACGCATCCAAGTTTTCATTCAATAACGGGGGGTATGAAGAAAGAAGCATCAAAAATGGCATATAAAATGAGGAGGAGAGATGATATAGTATAGAGTATAAAAGAAACACAAGGAGAGGAAAGAGTAATAGAATAAAGAATAGAAAAAGAAAAAAAAGGAAAGGGAGGGTTGGGGGCAAAAGATATAGAGAAAAAAAAAAGAGCCTGGGTGTGTGTGTGTGTGGAGGAGATGGGGTTGGGGGAATAAGACTACTCTTCTTGAAGAGTGGCAAGTTCACTGCTACGACGTAAAGACGAGGAAGTGGTGCTTGTTGAACGACTCATACTTGGAGCTGCCAATTTGGGAGAGGGGGCATCTCGTGCATTGTTGTTGTTATCAGAGGTAGCGGAGGAGGTGTCGCTGGTGGTAGTAGTACTACTACTGGTAGTGGTGGTGGTGGTGTCATTGTTGCTATCGTCACTACTTTTGCCGCCTTGATGTGGTGATGTTGTTGTTGTTGAAGATGAAGACCATCCAATACCACTCATACGACGTAAAGCCTTGGCCCAACCTCCATTACCAGCATGCGTACTATGTCGACGAGAACCCGTAGCCGTCGTAGGGCTGGTAGGTGTGCTGGAGGTGTGATGATCTGCTGCTGCTGCATCATTCGTCGAACGTGTAGCTGATTCTGTGGTACCACTCTTTTTGCTATTGTCATTGACGAGTGCTGCAGCTGGTGGCGTAGGCCCCTTATTACCACCACCACTCCAATAAGAAATGGTACGACGTCGTTGCTGTCGTCCAGAGGTTGCTTTGCCCAATAAACTACTTGAAAGTGTGCGACTGGGTGCGGGACCAGGACCAGGTGTAGGTGCAGCAGGTGTCGTCGATTTCTTTTGTTGCTTGGCTTGTTCAGCAAGTCGTGAGCTGGTTGCTGTCGTGGTGACAGGTGTTGGCTTGGGTTGATCAATACTGAGAACATCCACAAGTTGCTTATCATTGATAATCTTCATCAAAATCTTGTTCATATACAGCTGTAATGCACGATTGGTATCCTGTAACATCTTGTTCTCCTCCGACAGCTCTATATATTATCCTTAAATCAATCGACGGCCTCTTGCTTATCATATCATCATGTTGAAACTTACTCGAAATGGTTTGATCAGTCTCACTCGCTTTTTGTTGTGCTTCCCAATCCGATGTACCAACAGAAGCAAGGTTGAGCTCAGCGGCCAAATTCAACCCATTGCTACCAGTGCTTGTGGATGCTTTCATGCTGCGTCGTTTTTCTTCCTCCACCTAATATAAAATGATACCTTTAGGATGATTCCCTCCCGCTTTCTTTGGCCTATCGTTCTTAATTACCTGCATAATGGGGTTCATAATGAATTCACCACTGATTGTCTTTTCATGTAATAAGATCTGATAGCTTTCATTGTCTTCCATGAGAGAACGGTTGACTTGTTTGATACTGGCAATCTCGTGATCAAGATGTTCCATACGAAGCGATTGTTGCTTTGCATCATTGCGTTGTTCTTCAATAAGAGCATTCTGCTTTTCAATATCATTCTTGAGCTCAGCAATCAACTTGTCTTGAGCCTTGATAGTGCGTTGAGCAATCTTGGCTTCACGGGCATAAGATGCATCAATAGCTGCCAATTTTGGAGGTGCCTGAGCAACAAGGCCATTGGGGGAGGAAGGAGATTCTTGTTCCTGCGCCTCATTATCTTCACCTATGTGTGTGCAATAATAAGAATCATAATTGAGTTGGACAACAGCGCGGCTTTCATTTCCTTCCCCCCTGATTTTCCTTTTTCTCCTCCTTTAGCGCGCTCACACACACACACACACACACACTTACCAATATCACCCAATGGATAATTAGTGAAAGGACTCATAGTGGTAGTATTGCTCATGGTTGTTGCAGTGACACTACGACGACGAGGTGTACGTGGTGTTCTAGGCTCGCCTTGAGTGGCATGCAAAGTGCGGATTTGGTTGTACAAGTCAGCTTCTCGTTGCTGCCATCTTGCTCGGTCGTTCTCGAATTCTTCAAGCTGTCAAGTATTAAAGTCAACTTCAATTGATGAAACTCATGAGGGGGTGTAATGATGGATGCTACCTACCTCAGCTGTCAATTTCTTTTCCGCATCCTTTTTGGCCTTAGTCAGTTGGTTCAGTTCTTTACGCAACTTTGCATTATCTTGTTCTTGGGCATAGAGTTGTGTTTCAAGACGAGATTGTGCTTTGCTGATGGAATTGTTTTCATGCTGGATATCTTCAACGCGCTATTATTACACAAAATAAATACATTGGCCCCTTTTACTTCCCATATCCTTTGCCCCTCGGGTACCTGTCTTAGATAGGCAACTTCGGCATTCAATCGATCGCTTTCGTCGTCCTTTTCTTTTTGAAGCTACTTGGAGATATTAAATATGGATGACTCGCCACAACGTGGAGCACAACGACATACCATCATCTTGTCATGATTGAGGTTTTCAATGTCCTGTTGCAGGACGTGGATCACATTGTGAATGTCAGGAGCTGTTGTTGTTGCCATGGCGCATGTCAGGTCAACAAAAGGAGCTTTGGAATGAAGGTGTTGGGGCGAGTTGCGTAAACAGGCAATAGAAGTTGTTGTAAAGTGAAAAGAAGAAGAAGAGGCGGGAAAGGAAAAAAGACAAGGTGGAAAAAAAACTCTTGTATGTGTGCTTCATCATCATGCACCTTGTACAACCAACATCTCGGGACGGTGCTTCAATCTTCTTTCTCTTCTTCTGATGCTGCACGCGCCCTGTCCAATAATTGACATGGCTGTGTGAGTTTGGTTTGCCCTCAGTTCCATCTTTCACTTGCCATATTTACCCCCCACAAACAAAATAACCTTTTCTTCCTCTTTTCTTCCTTTCTTCCCATTTCGAACATGACAGAATTCACCCATTTGCTCGCTACCAACTACAAGAAGCTCATTGCACAGTATCTCGAAGAAGACGTCCCCTCCTTTGATTATGGTGGCTATGTCGTGGGCGAAGACGAGAAGGTCGCTATTCTATACTGCAAAGCAGAAGGCGTTTTGGCTGGTGTACCTCTCTTTAATGAAGTCTTTAAACAACTTGGATGCCGGCAAGTAGTGTGTGATATGCATATACATCTTATCTTTGAAATAACCATGGGGATCTATATAGTGTGGAATGGTTTGTCAAGGAAGGTGAATGGCTCAAACCCCAAGGCAAACAAGAAATCGCTCGTGTCTATGGTACAGCCCGTCACATTTTGCTTGGTGAACGTACTGCATTAAACATCATTTGTCGTTGCAGTGGTATTGCTTTAAGGTAAGAATGATAAAGCGGCTGGAGAATGATCACTGATCCCATTTTGATAGATCACGCAAAGTATATGAACTTCAAAAGGAAAAAGGTTTCAAGGGTATCATTGCTGCTACTCGTAAAACAACACCTGGTATGTGATTGATTTGTTGTGTGGGGTCAATTACCTGCGATCCGGATTAATCACCGATCCACCACCACCACCAAATTTAGGTTTCCGACTTGTGGAGAAGTATGGTGTGCTTGTCGGTGGTCTAGACACTCATCGTATGGATTTGTCTTCCATGATCATGCTCAAGGATAATCATATTTGGAGTGCAGGTAAAAAAGATAAACACGCATGGACACATGGCATGAGATGACTCATCATCACATGGGTTGGTTGGCTAAATAGGATCGATCACCAAGGCTGTTCAAGCTGCTCGTAGAGCAGGTGGTTTTGCTCTTAAGATCGAGGTCGAGTGTCAATCCGAGGAGGAAGCGGATGAAGCTATCGCTGCTGGTGCAGACATTGTTATGCTTGATAACTTTACGGGTGAAGGATTGAAAATCGCAGCAAAGAGCATCAAGGAGCGCTGGGCTGCCAAGGGTGTGCGTCACTTTTTGATCGAAAGCAGTGGTGGTATCACTTATGAAACATGTGCCAACTATTTCTGTGATGGTAAATAGATCGCTGTCATTGATAAATCACGTGATGGTACTAACAAATGAATGACCTCATTGTAGATATCGACGTTCTCAGCATGAGCACAGTTACTCAAGGTGTTCCTCACGTTGACTTTTCTCTCAAGATCAGCCATTAAGAGCTGTCATCGTCTTGTAACTCTTGTAAACTTTAAAAGAAACCTTAACTTAGAATAAAGTGTAAATACAATAGAGCGTTACCTCAATGCAATGATGATACACCCAACATTAAATGGCCCGTGCGCACTAATGGATCATGCCTCACCTTGAAGGGAAAATGGACAATGCTATTTTGCGTTTACTAGAAGCATCATCC
Organism: Lichtheimia ornata; assembly: GCF_029851405.1. Taxonomy (NCBI): domain Eukaryota; kingdom Fungi; phylum Mucoromycota; class Mucoromycetes; order Mucorales; family Lichtheimiaceae; genus Lichtheimia; species Lichtheimia ornata. The sequence continues at coordinate 149,624 of NW_026695394.1, forward strand.
AGACATGTAGCAATACGCCATCCAACACTTTTTTAGAACACTCATCACCTCTTGACCCATCATTGCCAAAACCTTCCAATCCAATGACATGAAAATTCATAAACTTGTATTGATCCAATTATGCTGATTTCTTGCGCATGATATAAAAAAAGTAATGGAATGCTTCGCCTAATGTCTTAATCTCGATATCCCAGCAATCTCTAGCCAAGTGTCGTTTCCTGAAATGGGGCTGTCCAAATGTGATGTAGAGAAAGACACCTCCAACTTTGGTCACACGTTCCACCTCATCCACCTCGCCCTTCACATCGGCAATCAACTCTGGTGATGGATCCCATACGTCACCCCGATCGCACATGAGAGCATCCATGGTGCCTAGTAGAGGATGAGTATATCCAATCAACAAGTAAACTCGATCATCCACTCTCTTACCTTTATCAATCACCACGTCAAAGGACTGATCGGGAAACTTGAGATCACGAATATCCATTTCGAGCCCTACATGCATCACACGCATGAGTAAGTACCATGTTAATGCATAATCCCCATTCTCTCCTTGCTTACATTTCATTTCTGGCATGTCAGCACATCTCTTTTTCATGTTTTCAATGACTGTGGCCGAGTAATCAATGTTGGTGATATTCTTGTAGCCGTCCTTGTACATATCTTCGCCCAATGCTAAGAGAAGAAGGAGGGTAGTTAGATATAGAGGTTGTGAGTTGTATCTATCATCATCTCTCTCTTACTCGAATTGCCACAACCAAGCATCAAGATAGAGGCATCCTTGTTCTTTATTTGTTCGTCCAGCAACGGCTTGAGATCGCTGTATGTCTTGAACCAGTCAAATGTCGTTTCCGCATCCTCGCTTAAAAAAGAAGCAGGTAAGCGATCGATGGCACACCATGGAATCTACCCATTAACTCACTTTTTGTAACGATCTTCCCAATAAGCTTGTGTCTTGTAGGCAGTTGGATCGTCAGGGACAACGTCGAGTGATGTAGAAGCGACCATGCTGACAAGAAAAAGGTTTTGAGAAAGAGAGAGAGGTATTTCCCTTCTTGCTTTCTTTTCCAAAATTGACAATGGTTACACTCACCTTTCGACCCCTCGTACTTTGTCGACGATCCTTGGCTCGGTCTCCAACACGACGCTCGATCACCACCAAAGCTCACGATCAGTATTCTGTCTATATTCATTGGCCTTATTGCGAAAGGTAATTCACTGTTTAGGACACCATGAGACACGCGATCGCTGATTGCTTCATACCTTAGCAAGTGTACCTATTGCAACTTTAACAAGTATGTGAACCCTTCACAACCACCCGTCGAACGCCTGACAGATGCATTGGTGCGTGAGCTTCGCTTTTACTTGGATGAGCCTCGATTTGGATTACGGGATAAGCGCGTGGCATCAGTCTACTTCGGTGGCGGAACACCCAGTATGGCAATATCAAGGAGTGTGGGTGTGTACATGCATGGATGGCATTGCTAATGATAACAACATAGGCCTTGCTAGTGTACGTCTTTTATTCATCTCATTTGGCTGATTCATTGACATTGCACCCTCTCTCTAAAGCCCAAGACCATCGAACGTATATTGGATACCTTGCAGATACCAAGTGATGTCGAAGTTACATTGGAAGTAAGTCGATGCTATGAAACAAGTGACACCAAAATGATGGGATCATGACCATGGATTGTATTTTTGTGCTAGGCGAATCCAACGGTAAGAGAGCGAGATAGTAGCCACGTGGTCCCATCCATCCCAAGCATTAACTTGCATTACAGTCAGCTGAGTCTGAGCGATTACAATCTTTTCGCCATGTCGGCATCAATCGGCTTTCCCTTGGTATTCAATCCTTTAATGATCGTGATCTCAAGATACTTGGTAAGGTTTCTATCGTATACATCATGCTCACTCACTCATCTTGGCCCACTCTTCCTAAGGTCGTGATCACTCAGCAGCGAGTGCTTTCAACATTATCAACAAAGCAAAGCGTATGTTCGACAAGGTGACATTTGACATGATCTTTGCAAGACCTGGACAATCGATACGTGATTGGGAACTGGAACTCAAGGTATAATAGGTGTTGTTGTTGCACTGTTCAAAGGATCGATGATACTAAAAGTTGCATACATCATAGCAAGCATTGGATCTCGCAGGTGATCATTTATCCATATACCAGCTTTCCCTGGAACGAGGCACACCGTGAGTATCGTTTTTGCTCATCAACAGGATCCAAATGTGCTGATGATCATGGTGATTACGACAGGTTGTGGAAAGCTTCAACAAAAAGACAATTGCCTCCCGTAGCAAGCTCAGAGGAAGCAGCCGACATGTACGACATGACTGTGGAAGAAGCTGCAGTCCATGGATTTTCACATTACGAGGTCTCAAGTTATGCAAGGGCAAGGCAAGCCATGAGCAAGCACAACTTTTCGTATTGGCAGGGTATGGATTATCTAGGTAAGATTTGGGCATTTAAAGTTTGAACTTTATTGGGAGCTCACGTGTGGCATAATAGGCATAGGACCAGGTGCGCACGGACGCTTGACCGATATCCAGAATCATCAACGTATACGTACTTTTGGTGTAAGTACTCTCATCACACACATCACTCGTCTCTCTCTCACTCATACACACATCACTGATGATATGCTTGCTACTACCTTCATACTAGGAATTTCATCCCGACAAGTACATGGCACTCTGTGAAAGTGAAGGAGAAGGGTACGTATAGAATGGCAAGGAGGAAGTAGGTGGGGTACGTTCCCTTTTTCGGAGGCCACTCATACAATCCTATCTTTATGTAGTATTCGTAAATGGACACCTATATCGTCAAGAGATGTACAGGAGGTGAGTATGGGTGGGGGTTGGTTTGAAAATGCCAAATGCGCATGGACCAAGCTACTTTATGCAATGGATTACCGACGCTTCTATTAGGAACTTTTTGTATTTGGACTTCGCACTCGTATGGGCATCCCGCGGTCTCGGTTCGAAGAAATGACAGGCAACACGCTAGAACAAGTGGTGAATCAAGACATGTTATCTCTGTATGTTGATGCTGGTCTATTATTGGTGGACAATGACGAGGATTTGGAACGCTATGTGCCTGAGCATTTACAGCATGAATGGATGCGTGGTGGAATACGACCCACAGAAAGAGGGCTCGCGGTGATGGATACTTTGTTGCCGAACCTGCTGTCACTTTTGGAAGAAGACAACAAGCCATGATCGGCGGCGGGGGGGACCTATCTCTATACCAAGAAAGATCAACGTCCAGCATGATAGACAACAACAACGTAGTATATTCTTATTAGCATATCCACCCTTATATACATGCATGCTTCTTTATTAAAAAGTCATCAAGGAAAAGGAAACAAATCTGAAATGTTGACTATGATTGCTTAGTGTGTCACACGCGTATGCATTTGAATGCCTTTTGATAACGCTCTGCAATGTATTGAGCACATTTTAGCTGGACATACCTATGTCTCGTACAAAAAAAACCACCCTTCAAGGAGCAGATGGATTTATCAGCTGCTGGTTTTCCATTACTTCGACTTGGTACTCTAAGATGCTTGACCACTTTATCAGTTTGATCAATCATGACAACAGTTCTCACGCCCACTCACATATAAAGAGGGCTGTTGTCATCAACACTGTCATAAGCCCTTCCTTCCTACTTGTATTCATATCATCGTCAACGGCCTTTGGTAAGTCTCAAGGATACTATTTATTATGTGATCCCCAAGATGAGGGTACTCATGATGCATTCATCTATGTAGCTCACATCATTGCTTTGCCACTTGAAGTGCTCATTATTGGTGCCTAATGGCATTTGGCTGTGTTCCTTGATGAACCCTTTGGGGTAGGTATAGCTATCATTTATATATTAAAAGGACGCCTAGACTGATGGGAAAATTGAGGCTCCTTTGTGGGTGACATAAGTACATGTCTTGTAGACCTACAATCTTTCCTTCACAACAACGAACAAGTCTGCTTGGTCGTAATCGATTTTGGGGGCTTGAGCGCGGATTTGGATGACCTAAAGCAGCTCCTGATGCAAGTTGGCAACCAAATATGAGCAAGTGCTTAAAAATGCAAAAGGATTAATATTGGTTTGTATAGGGATCATCCAAATCTAGAGAAGATTGCTGTTGACCTTCTTCCTTTCACCTTATGTAAGGATTTTCAGCCGGCAACAACTCCTCTCAGATGGCACAGCTCTAGGATTGTTCCATAGTCTTAAAGGAGCAAACCAAAGATCCAAATGAAAGTAAGGACGACTACAAGAAAATGGTAGCACTTCGACATACGACGAAGAAATCGGGCTGCCGTCGAGATCGGACTTTATTGCTGAAATGGAACATGATATACTCAACATTAAATGGCCCGTGCGCACTGATGGATCACGCCTCGCCTTGAAGAGAAAATGGCCATTGCTATTTTGCGTTTACTAGAAGCACCATCCAGACATAGCAATACGCCATCCAACACTTTTAAGAATACTCACTAATCATCTCTTGACCCATCATTGCCAAAACCTTCCAATCCAATGACATGAAAATTCATAAACTTGTATTGATCCAATTATGCTGATTTCTTGCGCATGATATAAAAAAAGTAATGGAATGCTTCGCCTAATGTCTTAATCTCGATATCCCAGCAATCTCTAGCTAAATGTCGTTTCCTGAAATGGGGTTGTCCAAATGTGATGTAGAGAAAGACACCTCCAACTTTGGTCACGCGTTCCACCTCATCTACCTCGCCCTTCACATCGGCAATCAACTCTGGTGATGGATCCCATACGTCACCCCGATCGCACATGAGAGCATCCATGGTACCTAGTAGAGGATTAGTATATCCAATCAACCAGTAAACTCAATATAGATCCACTCACCTACCTTTATCAATCACCACATCAAAGGACTGATCGGGAAACTTGAGATCACGAATATCCATTTCGAGCCTTACATGCATCACACGCATAAGTACCATGTTAATGCATAATCCCCATTCTCTCCTTGCTTACATTTCATTTCTGGCATATCAGCACATCTCTTTTTCATGTTTTCGATGACGGTGGCCGAGTAACCAATGCTGGTGATATTCTTGTAGCCACCCTAAAAGAGAAGAAGGAGGGTGGTTAGATATAGAGGCTGTAAGTTGTATCTATCATCATCTCTCTCTTACTCGAATTGCCACAACCAAGCATCAAGATAGAGTCATCCTTGTTCTTTATTTGTTCGTCCAACAACGGCTTGCGATCGCGTATGTCTTGAACCAGTCAAATGTCGTTTTCGCATCCTCGCTTAAGAAAAAAAAGGCAGGTAAGCGATCAGTGACACACCATGGAATCTATTCATTGACTCACTTTTTATAACGATCTTCCCAATAAGCTTGTGTCTTGTAGGCAGTTGGATCGTCAGGGGCGACGTCGAGCGATGTAGAAGCGACCATGCTGACAAGAAAAAGGTTTTGAGAAAGAGAGAGAGGAGGTATTTCCCTTCTTGCTTCCTTTTCCAAAATTGACAATGGTTACACTCACCTTTCGACCCTTCGTACTTTGTCGTCGACCATTGACTCGGTCTCCAGCACGCTCGATCGCCACCAAAGCTCACGATGAGTATTCTGTCTATATTCATTGGCTTTATTGCGAAAGGTAATTCACTGTTTAGGACACCATGAGACACGCGATCGCTGATCTCTTCTTCTTCCACCACAGTACCTTAGCAACAGTGTACCTATTGCAACTTTAACAAGTATGTGAACCCTGCACAACCACCCGTCGAACGCCTGATAGATGCATTGGTGCGTGAGCTTCGCTTTTACTTGGATGAGCCTCGATTTGAATTATGGGATAAGTGCGTGGCATCAGTCTACTTCGGTGGCGGAACACCCAGTATGGCAATATCAAGGAGTGTGTGTACATGCATGGATGAGATTGCTAATGACAACATAGGTATTGCTAGCGTACGTCTTTTATTCATCTCGGTCACGCATCAGCTGGTTCATTGACATTGCATCTCTCTAAAGCCCAAGACCATCGAACGTATATTGGATACCTTGCAGATACCAAGTGATGTCGAAGTTACATTGGAAGTAAGTGGATGCTATGAAACAAGTGACACGAAGATGGGATCATTGTGATGTTTGGTAATAGAAAATGGATAACAATGAAAAGTACGT
>NW_026695395.1:0-1157 GCF_029851405.1 Lichtheimia ornata
CCCACCCAATCCCACCCAATCCCACCCAATCCCAACAACGCGTATGCATTGGTATTAGAATTTAAAGCATGCATGATATGGCTCTCAATGATCCATTGATAGAGTTGTTGATAGTTGTGATATATCTATGTAGTTATTTATTATGTATTGATGAGCAATAAGACTCCTGGGTAAACGATGGTTGAAGTAGTATCTTGGACACTGGGTAATGTGTATGGTGGAGAATCACTGTCAGATTCGATCTTGATACCAAGATGCAAATTCGTGGGTATGGCGAAAGAGAGGTTTATTGTCGATTGCACGGTGAGATAAGGCTTATTGTTGATTGAGCAATGTTATCCATGCACCAAACATGGGGTGTGGCAAAGAGAGCTTGTATTGTCGATCCAACGCAAAAGCGATGAGGAACGTGAGGTGAGGAACGTGAGATGAGTAATGGGAAAGAGAGAAGAGGAAGAATGGGTGAGAGAAGAGGAGGGTTGGGTGAGTGAAACAAAGTAGGGAGGCTGCATGATTGGTGATGATTTGGCCTAAGCCAAATCAGGATTATTAAGGATTGATTTTAATATATAGATGTGCTCGGCTTGGCCAACTTAACCTTGGGTGCCAGTTTCACGATCAAGCTTGCCAATCCCAGATTTCGCAATGTCGCCACCAGCCAAACTGGATCTGGGGGTGGTCGACCTCTTCGACGACGACGAACAAAAAGTATTTTTTGGGCTAGTTGCGACATTGAACGTGAAACTTTCACACAAGGTGCTGTTGGCCAAGCCGAACCCGTTGCTCTATTCAAAACCCCACGTTCCATTGTAAAGTTCGGAGATACAGGCACCTTTATGTTTGTAAGCGTGATGCTATATGAAGAGTGGTCTTTGTTCATTGTGAAGTAGCTAGACCCTGACAGAGCAAAAGATGCAGAGGGCCGTGTTGTGTAACACAGCTACGTTTGCATGAATGAAAGGGCCAATGTATAATTACTTTATGGATCATCTAGGAACAGGCATGTATTGCCAGCTAACGGCCACTTTTATCCAATCATCATTGTTGCGAGATCCACTGCATGGGAACGATGCCTCTGCTCCAGACATTCATTTCCATGATTAAAGTAGGTTGATCCGAGCTGATTTGACTGAGCTGCGGTCAAAGAGAGATTACAT